>NW_019436891.1:0-531 GCF_002814215.2 Seriola lalandi dorsalis
TGTGCAGAGTGTGACAGCGACAGGCACATCACAGCGTTGCACCCAGATGTTTCACCTGACTACGCAGAGACCTCAACAGTGGTGATGCAGCATGGCGGGGAGCAGGATGAAGAGGACTCACCTGCTGTGACCTCAAAATGCACGGAGGTGTGCAAGGAGATAACCACACCAAGATCCTGTTCTAAGATATGTCTTGCCAAGATATATCTGGCAGAACAACCAGAGAGCTGTCAGAATGTATGTGGTCTTAGATGACCAGAGTAATCGGTCATTAGCCAAGTCAGATTTCTTTCATGTCTTTGGCTTAGAGGGAGACACGGTGACCTATACTCTCAAGACATGTGCTGGAATAGTGAAAACAACAGGAAGGACGGCACATAACTTTGTTGTGGAATCCCTTGATGGCCATACCAAAGTACCTCTTCCTGCTCTGCTAGAGTGTGATGCTATTCCTGATGACAGATCGGAGATTCCCTCTCCAGAAGTGGCTGAAAATCATCCACACCTGAGCTCAATGGCAGACAAAATTCC
>NW_019436892.1:0-763 GCF_002814215.2 Seriola lalandi dorsalis
GTCAAATAAAACGTCATAGTATAGTAAGGCATAAAACGTCATAGTATAGTAAGGCATAAAAAGTCATAGTATATTAAGGCATAAAAATGTCAAAAAAAGTCATAGTATAGTAAGGCATAAAAAGTCATTGTATAGTAAGACATAAAAATGTCAGAAAACATCATACTATAGTAAGGCATAAAAATTTCATAGTATAGTAAGGCCTAAAAATGTAAAAAAACACTTCATAGTATAGTAAGGTATAAAAAGTCTTAGTATAGAAAGGCATAAAAATGTCAAAAAACATCATAGTATAGTAAGGCATAAAAACGTCATATTATGGTAAGGCATAAAAAGTCATAGTATAGTAAGACATGAAAATGTCAAAAAACATCATAGTATAGTAAGGCATAAAAACGTCATAGTATGGTAAGGCATAAAAAGTCATTGTATAGTAAGACATAAAAATGTCTAAAAACGTCATAGTATATTAAGGCATAAAAACGCCATAGTATAGTAAGGCATAAAAAGTAATACTTTGGTAAGGCATAAAAAGTCATAATATAGTAAGACACAAAAACGACAGTATAGTAAGGCATAAAAACGTCATAGTATAGTAAGACATAAAAATGTCATAGTATAGTAAGGCATAAAATGTCAAAAAACGTCATAGTATAGAAAGGCATAAAAACGTCATAGTATGGTAAGGCATAAAAACGTCATTGTATAGTAACACATAAAAATGTAAAAAAACGTCATAGTATAGTAAGGCATAAAAACGTCA
>NW_019436893.1:0-626 GCF_002814215.2 Seriola lalandi dorsalis
ATGTGATCAACCGTTGGATGGATGGATCAAAAAGTCTGGGACAGAATCATTCATATACAAATACTGTTTAAATGATTAGCTTATTGTAATCAAGTCGTCTGCTTATGGAGTTCATTCTGGGTATTTTCATTCTGACAATGTATGGAAATAGACTGATTATCAGCCTGGCCGATTATCAGTGGCAATATTCAGCATTTTGTGTGTTGTGTTACTTTGGCTGTAATGCAGCCGTCTGTCTCGATTTGTTGTCACCACTCTTTGGTCTGGAGCAATGTCCGGCTGATTGGCTACACGTTACAAGTAATAGCCTATCAGGCTGAAGGCTGCTGTGTACACAGACAGTGTACACAGCAGTATATTTTCACAATATTTTCCCAGGGTTGACAGGTCTTAACATGATGATTAGTCTCTGAAAGATTTCAACTCCCTGTGTGACTGCAGGCATCAAACAAGTCATGAATAACTGTAACCACAAATATACAACAGGCAAAACGTGTAAAGCTCAGCCTGGAATCATCAAAGATCAAACCTTAGACCAGGTTTCAAATTGCAAGAGTTAAAATTGTTTAATTGTAATTGAATTTAATTGTAACTAATTTGAATTGTCTCAACAAGTTGTAGGGGGT
>NW_019436894.1:0-669 GCF_002814215.2 Seriola lalandi dorsalis
TTTTTTTTTTTTTTTCTTTTTTATATCAAGTGACAAAGTCAGGAATGCAGTGGTTGCTGTGCTCTGGTCCTCACTCACTCCCTCCACTCACGCCTCTGCTCAGTTCACTCCGGCTGAGTGGGTCAGTGCTGCCTCTCAGCTGCGTCTTGCACTGCGAAGCAAAACTTTTAGAGTACAACTGTACTGGAGCCCACTTCCTGAAAGTATAGTGACAGAGAGCAGACGTGCACACATGACTCCCACAAATTCACCTGCTACACAACTAAAGTGCAACAACAAATATAATCAAAATATTAATTACAAGTGCAAGTGCCATATTCAAATCACAGGAGCCGCAGTTTTTTTGCTACAGGTAAAATGTGTCACATTGTTAGCACCATACGTGTTGTGGTGCTACAGATATTTACATTGTTTTTATGTTTTCAGGGAAAATTAAATGCAAAAACCATCAATCCAACCAATAATCCCAACATGATTTTTTTTTTTTGTATATTGTGCAGCCTTATAAACAACATTTCCTCATGATGGTGATAGAAAACTGAATCTTATGTTTCCTACAAAACATATTTCCTGGTGCAGTTTCGTCGTACAGAAAAGTAATTTGTAATTATTACAATAAAATCAATATGAAAGTTAAAATTTGTGTTGCTTGACATTTTTCATGATTTT
>NW_019436895.1:0-600 GCF_002814215.2 Seriola lalandi dorsalis
ATGAACCGGTTTGCACTGAACTTCATAGAGAGAAAGGTCATGGGTCAGGGATGAACACATTACATTTTGGGGCGTATCCAGATCATTTATGAATTAGATTTTTTTTCTCTGAAGTCTGGTGTATGTTGTTTGACATTGGCCTTGGTGGAAGTTCTCTGAGTGCCCTTCTTAGTATTGTTATTAGTAGTTGTAGGAGTATGCTCACGTGAAGTCTACACACTCATGTTTGCATGTGTTGTAATGTTGCTACAATGTTTCTGTAGGGGTTGTTGTCATATTTTATAATGTATATATGTATATTTTTATATTTATATTTTTATCACTCAGCAATCATATAACATTCTTATAGAGGTTCACCCTGTGTTACTGCTGTGTACTCACACAGTGGTTGAAAGTAACTAAGTACTTTTACTCTATTACTGAATTTAAGTAGCTTTAGGTACTTTAACTGAATATTTCCTTTTAATGCTATTATGTGTCTATACTCCACTAAATTTTGGAGGGAAATTTGTGATGTTTATCTCCACTTCATGTGTTTGACAGCTACTTTATAATTACTAATTATCTTTCAGAAAAAACCTTTGAATTAAGTTTTTTTTT
>NW_019436896.1:0-704 GCF_002814215.2 Seriola lalandi dorsalis
TGTCTATGTCTATGTCTGTGTTTGTTTATTTGTGTCTGTGTTTGTCTGTGTCTGTGTTTGTGTCTGTGTTTGTCTGTGTCTGTGTGTGTTTGTGTTTGTGTCTATGTGTGTTTGTGTTTGTGTTTGTGTTTGTGTGTGTTTGTGTCTGTGTGTGTTTGTGTTTGTGTCTATGTGTGTTTGTGTTTGTGTTTGTGTTTGTGTTTGTGTCTGTGTGTGTTTGTGTTTGTGTCTGTGTGTGTTTGTGTTTGTGTTTGTGTGTGTTTGTGTCTGTGTGTGTTTGTGTTTGTGTCTATGTGTGTTTGTGTTTGTGTTTGTGTTTGTGTCTGTGTGTGTTTGTGTTTGTGTGTGTTTGTGTTTGTGTCTGTGTGTGTTTGTGTTTGTGTCTGTGTGTGTTTGTGTTTGTGTTCCGTCATCAGTAAAACAGAGACCATGGTGGATTGTGATTGGTCAATGTCTCTTACAGGCGGGCCTTGTCCGAGGTTCTCCTGGGAGGAGGCTCTGCTGTTTTTACGGCGGTGGGGGGGTTGTTGATACATGGGGGGGTGTCTCTGGTACTCCTCCTCATCAGAGGTGTCGACGTACTGTTGCCGAGCAACCGACGAACTGATCTTAGACAGAGAGCGAGTCCGGACCATCCTGCTGTCTCCATAGTCATCTGATTACACACAGGTGGATATGTACAGGTGAGTATGTACAGGTGAGTA
>NW_019436897.1:0-635 GCF_002814215.2 Seriola lalandi dorsalis
TATTAAGGCATAAAAGGTCATAAAAATGCTATAGTATGGTGAGGATTCAAACGACATAGTATATCAAGGCATAAAATGGCACAAAAACGTCATAGTATTGTATGGCTTAAAAATGCCAAAAAATGTCATAGTATACTATGGCATAAAATGTCAAAAAAACATCATAGTATATTAAGTCATAAAAGATCATAAAAACGTCATAGTATGGTGAGGCATCAAACGACATAGTATATTAAGACATAAACGTCAAAAAAACTTCATAGTATATTAAGTCATAAAAGGTCATAAAAACATAATAGTATACTATGGCGTAAAAATGCCAAAAAACTTCATAGTATAGTATGGCATAAAACGTCAAAAAAACTACATAGTATATTAAGGCATAAAATGGCATAAAAATGTCAGAGTATAGTTTGGCTTAAAAATGCAAAAAAATGTCATAGTATACTATGGCATAAAATGTCAAAAAAAATCATAGTATATTAAGTCATAAAAGGTCATAAAAACGTCATAGTATGGTGGGGCATCAAACGACATAGTGTATTAAGAAATAGAAATGCCAAAAAACGTCATAGTATTGTATGGCTTAAAAATGCCCAAAAATGTCATAGTATACTATGGCATAAAATGTCAAA
>NW_019436898.1:0-623 GCF_002814215.2 Seriola lalandi dorsalis
CTTCCAGCATTCTCTCAAAACCCCCAGCCTCTCTCACAGTTGTTGCATCAAATTCACCTTTCTCTCTGATGGTCTGAAAACACTTCAGGAGGTCATCCTTGTGCTCATAAATGGTGTTAACAGCACGAGTGTGAAAGTTCCACCTTGTTGTTGGAAGTCTGTGTGCCACCACTTGATCAAGCACAGCAGTTCACTTGGATGACCTGGAGAAAAAAGCAGCAAATCCACCCAGATCTGAAAATAAAGCACCGACCTTGGTGATGTGGGATGTTGCCTGCTGCATTATCAGGTTCAGCTGATGAGCACAGCAGTGAACGTAGTGGGCACTCCCGTACATGTCTTGAACATTGCGCTGCACGCCACCTGTGGCTCCTCTCATCACGGCAGCTCTGTCATAGACCTGGGCGATTTGTTTTCCCCGTTGTTCTTAAGGAAGAATAGTCTTCAGCCTTTCCAACACCGCAGTGGCGACTGTGTCAGCGGTCGCGTTTGGAAGCTGGATGAACTCATAAATATGCTCTCGGACTTTATTGAGGCTGTCAATGTAACATAGCACAAGCACCAGCTGACAATGAGTGGCAGTGTCTGTTGTTTCATCTGCCTGAATAGCCAGATAATCTGCC
>NW_019436899.1:0-764 GCF_002814215.2 Seriola lalandi dorsalis
AACAGACAAAAACAGACAATCCACCAATCACAACCCCCTTTACTCCTCCACCTCTGTCACTATTGGCTCTGTGGCCCCGTCCGTCAGTGTTTATCTCAACCAATCAGATCACGTCAGCCCCTGAGAGGTGCTTGTTTAACTGAACTCCAACACGAGCACCGCTGTAACCGCTCAGGGTCAGACGTGTTTAGATGTTCGCCGTCTCTGGTTTCCATCAGCTGATCCATTAAAATAAAAAAATAAAAATAAAAGACTCCAACCGCCATCACAGAGTCATGTGATTAACAGTGTTTCCCTCTAATGAAATAACAGTTTGATAGGCTGATGATGGCTAATGCTGTGTGTGTGTGTGGTCTGAGACCTTGTGGTAATGACAGAGGCCTAATAGATGGACTGTTTTGCACACACACACACACACACACACACACACACACACACACTGCACCGCTCTTGGTACAGTCTGCGTGTTTATTATTGTAACCATGACAACCAAGGTCCGGTACGCCCGTCGCCGTAGGGGCGCTATTTCAGAGACATTCCTATGGGTCGTCTCAGAGGGTTGAAAAAAACGACCTGTATTACTGTTCAGGTTGGAGGAGGAGTTGAAAACATGAAGACTCTTAGTGAAGTTCTGCAGTAACAAGGAGCTTTTCTTCCCTGTGGTTTCTAAGCAGGTTTATGGAGGTAATTTGTGATCAGAGACAATGAGTCATATCTGTAGAATCAGTCACACTGACTGTTTCATATTGTGTTTTTTTTTTTTT
>NW_019436900.1:0-676 GCF_002814215.2 Seriola lalandi dorsalis
GTTCTTTATCAATAATTCATTTCTTGAAATTTCTGGAAATGAAAATCTGTTTTCAACATGTGGAAATTGAGTTGCAGACATATGTAATTTTTTTTCTAGTGAAAAATAAATGACAGATTTCAGTATAATTGTTGTCACGGTTCCAATATTATTTTTCTTTTAGGTCTCACTGGTTTTTATTTCCTCTGTATTTGAACTATTTGCTTTTTCTCTCGTCGTCGAACTTTTCATGAGTAAAACGATTTCACTCATTTTCTGATCTTTATATTTTTTCTTTTTATTGATACTGAGTCATTTTACATCAGTTTTTTTAAATTATTGTGACTTTGTCTCTGGAGCCATGACGACCAGCAAACTGGAGATCCAAAAAAAAAAGACATTTTATAAATAGCTTTTGATCAGCTGATCATTGATCAGATTCAAACTATTTCCTTGTTCTGGTCCGATAAAGTTTCAACAACAGCTGATTTCAGTGTAAACATGTCAGTTAATGATCAATGCTGAATGTACATTGATTCCTGTTTCTCATCAACATAATAAAATATTGTCTTGACTTGGTTTCACATTCTGCTTTTCTGCTTCATGTTTAAACGTCTCCTGCTTCTGTGATAGTTGCACAAATACAAATTACACTATAGTTCTATAGAAAGTGACGACAGTCCACAGTTGGACCTTC
>NW_019436901.1:0-975 GCF_002814215.2 Seriola lalandi dorsalis
AAAGTCATAAAAATGGCAAAGTATAGTATGGAATAAAAACGGGTGAAAAAGACACAGTATAGTAAGGCATAAAAATGTCATAGTATAGTAAGGCATAAAAATGTAATAGTATAGTATGGCATAAAAAGTCATAAAAATGAAATAGTATAGTAAGTCATTAAAAGTCATGAAAACAAAACAGTATAGTAAGGCATAGAAATTCATAAAAACGACATAGTATAATAAGACATAAAAAGTCATAAAAACAACATAGTATAGTAAGGCATAAAAACGTCATAATATAGTAAGGCATAAAAATGTAATATTATAGTATGGCATAAAAATTCATAAAAATGTCATAGTATAGTGAGGCATAAAAAGTCATAAAAATGTCAAATTGTGGTATAGCATAAAAATTTATGAAAATGACATAGTATAGTAAGGCATAAAAATGTCATATTATAGTAAGGCATAAAAATGTAATAGTATAGTATGGCATAAAAAGTCATAAAAATGACATAGTATAATGAGGCATAAAAATTTATAAAAATTACATAGTATAGTAAGGCATAAAAACGTCATAGTATAGTGAGACATAATAATTCATAAAAACGACATAGTATAGTAAGGCATAAAATGTCATAAAAATGACATAGTGTAGTAAGGCATAAAAACGTCATAGTATAGTAAGGTATGAAAAGTCATAAAAAAAGAAATTATATAGTAAGGCATGAAAACGTCATATTTAAGTAAGGCATAAAAAGTCATAAAATGAAACAGTATAGTAAGGCATAAAAATTCATAAAAACGTCATAGTACAGTATGGCATAAAAAGTCATAGTATAGTAAGGCATAAAAAGTCATAAAAAAGTCATTGTATAGTCAGGGATAAAAAGTCACAAAAAAATCATAGTATAGTAAGGCATAAAAAGTCATTGTATAGTAAGGCATAAAAAGTCACAAAAACGTCATAGTATAGTAAGGCATAAAAAGTCA
>NW_019436902.1:0-620 GCF_002814215.2 Seriola lalandi dorsalis
TTCTATATGACAAATATCTGTCTACACATTTTGTAAACGTCACGTTATCTTAACTTGAACTATCACGACGTCTTGATGGACAATGTATTAACTGACATTAACGCTGCGCATTACACTAACGCAGATCAATTAAACTGGGTCACGTGGAGAAACACAAACCAAACGTCCTTAGATTAACGTTGATTAAATTCACCTTTTTATTGGGCTTTGACTGAACACCTCCACGGGCTAACCCAGGTTAACACAGGTTATCAGCCCCGCGGGGCCAGGTACCGTTAGCATAGCAATCAGTAAGTTATCAGCTAACACTAGCATAAGTTCTATTGTCATAGTGTATTAAGGCATAAAAAGTCAAAAAAAAAATCATAGTAAAGTAAGGCATAAAACATTCCAACATGACAGTGGAAGAGTTGGCTGTGATTGGTTTTCTGTGATACAGTGTATTTGGTATATCACATTTTCAAAATAAAATAAAATAAATTCCAAGAAATAGTGGTTCATAGAAATGAAGGAGTCAAAAGTTTAACATTTGTTTTTAAGTGTAGCGGAGCAAAAGTTTACAAAAAATATATCACCCAAGCACAGCTACTGAAAAATATACACAGAACTCAATTAAATGA
>NW_019436903.1:0-706 GCF_002814215.2 Seriola lalandi dorsalis
TAACTCTTCCTGAGCTAGAAAACAAGATCCTGTACCTGTGTTACTGTCGACACAGAATCATTAGATGTAATGTATTACTACATTACTGCAGCTAACTTCAATCCATCAGTCTAATGCCATAAACTGAACAGTGTACACATTCAAACGATCAGACGTTTTCTTATTAAATCCCACTCGGCACAGCAGCTGCAGACCCTGTTGCATCTGTTTGCAACAGTTTGATCCAACTGTAAAAATATGAGTACTGTCCTTATATTTATGGCACTGATAACATTATTATTCATTAGTTATAGCTCCATATTTTCCTCTTCTCCTGTGTTTTATTTTGAAGTGTTGATCCATAAGAAGATATGTTTGTTGTTTTAAGAACCAAAAACCATCTCAGTGTAGTTTTACATCTCCTCTCTCAGGCTTCTCTCTCGAGCTCTAGTAACAACAGGTCAGTGAGCCAATCAGAAGAGATTCTCTGAGCTCTCTGGTCCAGGTGGGCGGGGTTGGGGGCATGGCTCAAAGCGGTGACAGCTTTGTTGTGACATCACAAAGTTCCAGAAGTCCTGACGGCTGGTTTTAAGGCTCAGTTTCTGAATACAGGCTGTGTGCATTTCTCTGTGGACTGAGGCTTTGATACTTTCACAGTATTAATATAGAAGCTAGAGCTGATCTATAATCACACTACACATGGACAGAGACCTTTATACTGTATGGA
>NW_019436904.1:0-582 GCF_002814215.2 Seriola lalandi dorsalis
GGCTTAAAAATGTAAAAAAAAACGTCATAGTATAGTAAGGCAAAAAAATGTCTTAAAACGTCATAATATAGTATGGTAAAAAAATGTGAAAAAACATCATAGTATAGTAAGGCATATAAACGTCATAGTATAGTAAGACTTAAAAATATCAAAAAACGTCATAGTATAGTATGGCAAAAAATGGGAAGAAACATCGTAGTATAATAAAGCATATAGACATCATAGTATAGTAAGGCTAAAAAATGTCAAAAAACGTCATAGTATAGTAAGGCTGAAAAATGTCATGGACACAAGATATTCTTAACTAGGACCTGAACCATCGACCCTTGGAATGAAAGGTAACTCTTCTAACCACTGTACTACCCTCAACGGTAGCAGTAAGCTATATGAGAGTAAACTTTACACATGGCAGAGTATAGTGAAACACAGAGACATCATAGTATAGTAAAGCAAGAGATGTCAAAAAACGTCATATTATAATAAGGCTAAAAATGGCAAAAAACGTCATAGTATAGTAAGGCTAAAAAATGTGAAAAAACGTCATAGTATAGTAAGGCTAAAAAATGTGAAAAAACATCATAG
>NW_019436905.1:0-585 GCF_002814215.2 Seriola lalandi dorsalis
GACGGAAGTTTTAACTGTTGTATGGTTTTTTTTCTGGCAATGCATGAACTCTCTGCACACGAGACGGTTTGTCATTTTGCCAAACGTTGTTGCTGCTTGTGAAAGATTTGATTCAGGCACTCGAGTGCGTGTTCACAGTTTGATAACATACAGATGAAGCCCACGCTGGCCTCTAAATGAGAGCACACAGAACTGAAAAAGGGGAAGTCCTTTATACTGTATATACAAGCAGTTTGGGTGACAAATATTTGTGAGAAATAGACCTTAGCCATTACTGTATCTTACTGGTATTGGTTATTTTCTGTGTAATTAGATACGGCGGCTTGTTGAAGAATATAAGTGGAATAAACAAGCAGAATAAGGATAAAAGTGGTTTTCCTCTCATTGCAGCAAATACAGGTAAGGAACAGACACACAAACAGTATTAATCCTCACCCTTAATCCTTAATCCATTTCACACACAGATATACAGACGCACTCACCTACACTGTATCCTCAGTATTTTTAAGAACGGTATAAAGCTATTGCACTAAAGGCAACTCATTTTGATTCCGGGGAAACATTGCCACTTAGACCCACTAAGCA
>NW_019436906.1:0-678 GCF_002814215.2 Seriola lalandi dorsalis
TACACTATGTATCATGCTGTGTGTTTGTTGTCTGTACCTGGAAGCTGGAGACCAGGTCAAATGTGAACTCCTCGGCCTTCTTTTGCTCTGTTGACTCTCGAGGTTTGATGAAGCTCCTCTTTGAAGGGATGAATCTGTGATCCTCTAAGTGATAGGTCACCTCAATCCGTCTTTGAGAGGGTAGGAACACTCGCTCGGCAACGTCTTCATTGGCTGGTTTGGCTCTGTCCCTGTGGAAACGCTCCACCACCTAACACACCACATACACACAGAAACAGACACAGACACAGACACAAACACACACACACACACACACACACACACACACACGAAGATGATGTACACACAAAGATGTAATATCTAAAAAAAAAAACATCTTATTATTATATTATAGTAGGTGAATAACATGCATTGGAGACCACTATGAAAAACTGTATAGGTTACCAACCTAACTGTCCTGAACAAAACTAATCCGCCTGCTGGTTGTATCCTTCCACAAACCAGTCAACTTGCAGTTTACATCCATGACTGTCCAGACTCATATAATATAATGTAGTGAAAACTTTGAAGGAATTTCATAAAAGGCATTAAGTGTATTTTGTCATAATTGGCATATGAATTCTTGAGTTATGGCCAAACATGTGTTTTATGAGGTAACAGTGACCTTGACCTTTGACC
>NW_019436907.1:0-600 GCF_002814215.2 Seriola lalandi dorsalis
AGTCAGTGGCCGCCTGAGCTGCTTCTGGCAGCTGCTGTTTGTTTGTCTGACAATGGAATAGACTCGGTTTCTTCACAATCTTTTCAGTGTCCTAATGCTGCTGATGATGATGATGTTGATGGCCCAAAAGATGAAGTATCTTCTTATTTGTGAAAAGTAGAACTTCACAGGATGCTCCACGTTCCTCATTTTAAAGCTTCTGATATTCCCCTCTAAAACAAAACAGAGCCTAAAATTACCACTCTATTCCTCTCATAATATTATGACTTTTTTTCTCATAAAATGATGAGTTTATTCTCATAATGTTATTACTCTTTTCAGATTCTCAGATTTTTTTCCATCAATGTGGCCCTGATACTCCGTCGTACATTACAGCTGCAGCTTCAGTGTCAGGACGTTTGCTGGTAAACTAGTAAACAGCACATGAGGATACAGAGTGTATTTGGTTTCACAGGCTGTTGGGTCTCCATTCCTTTGGATCTGTGAGCTTTGAAAGAGTCAGGTAACAGATGCACAAGCTGGCAGTGAAGTAGAGAGTGGTAATTATACGCTCTAACACACACACACCCCTACACACACTAAAACATCTAATCACCATGT
>NW_019436908.1:0-614 GCF_002814215.2 Seriola lalandi dorsalis
AAGGCAAGCTATCTAAAAATGCATCTGGCTTGAAAGCCTGAACTACAAAGTGATGCAACTTAAAAAGAGTTTCCCTTCCCACCTACTTGATGCTGTGGATTTGTCTTGTTTACCAAAAGTAAATTCTAGTGGATCTTTGTAGAAAGTGAATAGGCCTTTTTAGAAAGAAAGGCAATAATAGCAAGGCTAATCATTTATTTTTGGACAGAAAAAGCTGTCTACTTATTTCGAGAATGGCAAATATGGCAGCAAATATTGGTGTGTGTGCATTTTTGGAATATGTGTCTTTCACTTAGCTGTGCATTTCAGTAAACCAACTCATAGACTTATTATATGAATCTAGAATATGTGCAGAGATTTAATTTGGTGTCTTGGCTCTGACCTCACCAGCAAGCACAGCATGGTGGAGTTTGGGGAATGGCAGCAATTAACTTCCCTCTTCAAAATCACATTAGATACAGAGCGCGATGCCAACCATTTTGTAGAATATGCTATTGTCAGGGCCAGGCCCCTGCCACCATGTGGCCATTTCCAGATGCAGCACCTCCAACCATTGTGGGAAATATATTGTCTATAGTCAACTGAGATGAGAAATAAAACACAATACAATACAG
>NW_019436909.1:0-729 GCF_002814215.2 Seriola lalandi dorsalis
CCCAATTGAGCATCTCTGGAGAGACCTGAAAATGGCTGTCCACCAACGTTCAGCATCCAACCTGACAGAACTGGAGAGGATCTGCAAGGAAGAATGGCAGAGGATTGCCAAATCCAGGTGTGAAAAACTTGTTGCATCATTCCCAAGAAGACTCATGGCTGTACTAGCTCAAAAGGATGCTTCTACTCAATACTGAGCAAAGGGTCTGAATACTTATGACCATGTGATATTTCAGTTTTTCTTTTTAATAAATTTGCAAAGATTTCTACAGTTCTGTTTTTTTCTGTCAAGATGGGGTGCTGAGTGTACATTAATGAGAAATAAAATGAACTTTTTTGATTTTAGCAAATGGCTGCAATGCAACAAAGAGTGAAAAATTTAAAAGGGTCTGAATACTTTCCGTACTCACTGTATATACCAGAAAGATATGGTAATGTGTTGGTTTTATTATACTAAGTTAATAATATAAACTAAAGCCTCACAGTAACGGACTGAAAGGTTGATATTTAAGATTTGTGTTACTGTGCATTGTAACTCATGAAGACGGAGCACATATGTTGAAGATACCTGTATTTCATGTGTATTTGTTTAACACAAACTCCCATTGAATCTAAATGAGCTAAAACTGTTTGACAGGACCTTGTTCTTTTTTTTCCACAACCTCAGATACTTGTTTGAAGTAAATGGACAAGAATCCAGTGAGCTTTGCAGTCAGTGGCTTGAATGGGA
>NW_019436910.1:0-779 GCF_002814215.2 Seriola lalandi dorsalis
GATGATGATGATGATGATGATGATGTATGTGTCCCTCCAGGAGAAGAGCTCCAGTGCTCCTCCCTCCCCGAGCCGTCAGCCTCCCGCAGGCGTCCAGCAGCCGCCCAGAGGAAACCTGAGCACCGTCAGTCTGAACACGGTGTCTCAGCCACGAGCCAACAAGTTCACCAGAGGTCATCACGCCCCCAGAGCGCCGCTGGTGGTAAGACCCTGAGAAAGACGTGCTCCTGTAACACGCCTCCTCACTGTGTAGTAACACCTGCAGTAACAGGTCAGGTGATCAGATCTCACCTCCTCACGACATCGTTTCTGTCAGAGATCAGCTGATTCAGACTCCCAGACTTCAATCCTAGATTAGACACAGCGTCACACACACACACACACACACACACACACACACACACACAGCGTCTCACACAGCGTCTCACACAGCGTCTCACACACACACACACACAGCGTCTCTCACACACACACACACACACACACACACACACACACACAGCCTCATGATGTCAGCGTTACCTGCTCTGTTCTCTGCAGCTGCCCAGACACAAGTCCGTGGTGGTTTCTCTCAACGACTCTGACGACAGCGACTCGGACCTGGACGCCTGCAGCTCCACGCAGACCGTGTTCGGAGGACTGGAGTTCATGATCAAAGAAGCCAGGAGGAGCGTGGAGGTGAGGCTCTGCACCTGCTGCAACACGACCATACAATTAGACAGGCGGGGATACAGGTGTCACAGTCACCTGATCGACGTCATTTAGTCCAAAACATGAGA
>NW_019436911.1:0-661 GCF_002814215.2 Seriola lalandi dorsalis
TCATAAAGTTTCTGGAATGTCCCTTGTTCAAGTGTAGTCGTGTTCCTGACAGAAAACATGACAGAAAATTGGCTTGTGGTGTTTCAGCTGCAGTGATACTCCCACTGCGCAATGTGTCATTGCAGAGAATTCTTGCGTCAACTACTGAGCTGTATATTAATCACACACTTCCTCCCTGTTGAGCAAATGTTGATGAATTGTCTCTACCAATATATTTACCCATTTTAAAAGATCTTCCATCTTTAGCTATCATGTGTTACAGCTAAGATCTATGCAGGAACTCTGAGCTGCCAGGTTTGTGTGTTTTCTGCAAAATGTCACTTATTTTGATAGAGAGTGAAAGACTGAGATATAAGGGATACTCGACTAATGATCTGGCAACCCTCAACTGCATTGTTGACCAGCTGCTGCAGTTATAGTGGCATTGACGATGAGCGCTGTTGAATCTGTCAGTATTTATAGTTTAAAGCAGTGGTTCCCAACCTGTGGGCTGGGGCAGTCGGATGTGGAAAAGGTTGGGAACCACTGGTTTAAAGGTTTCATGGTGATATTGTATTAAAAGCTGAGTGGGTAAGAGTTTGCTCATTTGTGATGTGAAAGTGCCTGAAGAACTGAAGTGTAAGTCACAGCTGAGCTCTGTTCTGTGATTAATCCAAACATT
>NW_019436912.1:0-553 GCF_002814215.2 Seriola lalandi dorsalis
TCTCTCTGTCTTTCTCTACCTCTCTCCCTCCCTCTCTCTCTCTCTCTCTCTCTGTCTTTCTCTACCTCTCCCTCTCTCTCTCTCTGTCTCTCTCTCTGTCTCTCTCTACCTCTCTCTCTCTCTACCTCTCTCTCTCGCTGTCTCTCTCTGTCTCTCTCTCTACCTCTCTCTCTCTCTGTCTCTCTCTCTACCTCTCTCTCGCGCTGTCTCTCTCTCTCTATCTCTCTCTCTCATTCTCTGAAGGAATCCCCTCCCCTATGTGATGTCACTTGGCCGCTGGCCGAGGGAGAGAGAGAGAATTCTGACAAAAAGAATGATTTCAGCACACACTCACACACACACGAACATTCTGCTAATATTGTTGCCATGGCAACACCCCCTCCCACTTCAGTACTCCCCCTCCCTAGAATTCTCCGCGTTGCCATGGTGACGACCGAGCCAAAAAAAAAGTAGAGGGATGCATCACATTCAGAGTGGGCACAGACAGCCCACGCCTGAGTGTGTGTGTGAGTGAGTGTGTGTGAGTGTGAGAGAGTGTGTGTGAGTGAGAGAG
>NW_019436913.1:0-688 GCF_002814215.2 Seriola lalandi dorsalis
GATCTGAACTGACTTACACTCAAACTGTGCACTGAACTTAAGATTTATCATCACATCAAATATAAAACCTTAACTGTTGGATCAGCAGTGGCTGCAGCTTCAACTATTAAATCAGCTGCACTTCACCATCTCACTGTCTCAAAGAGATTTCAAGATAAACAGCTGGAAGACTGAAGGAGCTGCTGTTTGTTCTCATGTTTGTGAGACTTTGGGTTACTCATTCAGGGTTAGGGTGTATCAGACTGACGTGCAATTTGTACTTTATAAATGTTCTTTTCAATCACGGATCATGCAATCTTACTACCTCATTCTCATGAATACACATGTAAAAAACTGGTCAAACACACTGAAACAAGGAGTCAGCAGTCTGATTTTAAGTCTCTGTCTCTCTGGACCATATATTTTAAGTCCACTTTAAACCTTTAGAGGGCAGTTAAATTCTTGTTTTTCTCTCTGCAGTCTTTGTAATGAGACAGTTACAGCAGGTCATTCATCTTAACTAATTCGAAAGTGAAATGTTTTACAAGTTTGTACATGTGACAAAACAAAGTAAAACTGTTTGATGTTGTAAAGTGAATCAAAATGTTTCGCTGGTGATTTGATTCGTGAGTTTTCCCTGCGCTTACGAGTAAGATGTTATTTCCTGCATGGGCTGTCTCAGCTTAGACTCTTCAAGCAAAACAGTGAC
>NW_019436914.1:0-700 GCF_002814215.2 Seriola lalandi dorsalis
AACAATTTGATATTTCAGCTTCTTTCTTATTTCTGGCCTCCTGCATGAGAATGAGAATCTGTGCAGACACAATTTTGTCAACATAAGTGAATATGAAATGAAGAAAACGGTGGGAAAGTTAACACCAAAGAAGCATGATTAAGGGCTAGTCACTAAATATGAAAGGATAAATGCTCAGACAGCAGATCCTGATTTATTCACCGGCAGCGCTCTCTCCTGGCCAGAATATGTATATATATACATTTCTCAAATAAACTGTGTTTTCTGATTATTTCGTGATTAAATAATAGAAGTTACATTGTCCTCAGTCGAACAAATGAAATAATGAACAAATAATGCTGTAACTGCCTTGCCAGTGTTAAAGCCTGTAACTGTGTTTTTTACACCAGCTGATTGGAAACTTGTAGTATGGGTCAATAATAAAAATTGTCATAAAAAAATTTTTTTAAAAAAGGATTATTACAAGTAGATGTTTTGCATTAACGAGTCTGTTTACAGCAGAAAACCCTGAGAATAAACTACTGGCAGAGACTGAGATGGATCCGGTCTAAAACTCTCTTCCAGGTTATGACTAAAGCCAGAAGTTATGTTATTGCCTCTCCCACTCACAACTTACTTTTCTGTTCCTTTCAAGTCCGTCATCTGGGTATTTCCGCACTGTTTTGAGTGGGTGGTGGCAAGTTGCAATGCAGAGGAAAAG
>NW_019436915.1:0-735 GCF_002814215.2 Seriola lalandi dorsalis
GCCATATCATTTCTCATTCACTCTCAGGATGAAGCAAGTGTGTTTCAGAAGATGAAGAGGACCTTTCAATATCGCCAAGACCTAGTGCATGACCCAGAGAGAACCATAGATGTCTTTAAAACATTTCCACGGTTTTTAGATGTCAAAGGGCTGGTGAGTTGTCCATTTCATTTATTTACACTTCATTGTTTTGTTGCTTGAATGCAAGTACAATTCTCTGACCTTTTTGAATCTTGTTTATTTACATGCTTATATGATCAACAGCTGAATCAAGACTTCCTTCTGTTGTTTGGACCTGAAACAGCCTCCAAGATGCTTGAGAAGTGGGACACAACATTCAGGCCCAAGGTCATCAGTGAGGCCTAACACCTAACTCAGTCAGTTGAGCTGTGCCGACTTCTAAAAGCTGCTGAGAAACTGACAGAGAACGATGACACCAGTAAGCTAATTGATATGATTGATTGATTTTTATTCCTAACAAGAAGTACTTGTTACTTTGTGCGTTCTAACTTAATATGGCTTGTTTCACCCCATTTCCTCCTGATAGCCTGGGACAGTGATATAGCTTCTCTGCTGCTCCTTCTCCATCTCCTGCCACCGACAGCTGGACGGAAGAGGACCAAGATAAGCCCCAGTGATGCAGTGGACAAAATGTTGCACTTTCACAAGGTATCTTTTTTTAATCCAATTAGCTAGTATTTTATGTGTATTAACTCGACACTCACACACACACAC
>NW_019436916.1:0-509 GCF_002814215.2 Seriola lalandi dorsalis
GGAGAACAAGAGGGAGGAGATGAAGAGGAGAAAGGAGGAAGAGGAAGAAGAAAAGGAGGGATGGAGGAGGCTGCTGCAGAGGGGAAAAGACGAGGAGAGGAAAGACGAAGGAGGAGTAAAAAGAGGAGGATAAAAGAGAAGAGAAAAGAGGAGGGAAAAAAGAGGGAGCAGGAACAAGAGCAGGAGAGAAAGAGGAAGAGGAGAAAGACGAGGAGGAGAAGGAGGTGGAGGAGACAGATGAGAGAAGATGGAAACAATTGAAGAAAAGAGTAGAAAGAGGAGGAAGAGGAGGAAGAGGAGCAGGAGGATGAGAGATGAAGGAGGGGGAGTTTTTTTTTAAATTGTTTAACATCATTAAAAGACACACACACACACACACACACACACACACACACACACACACAGAGGAAGGATGATGTCATCCTAAATGATGCTCTCTGTTATAAAACATGAGGAGAACTGGTCGAACAAACCGATCAGCTTCAATCATCTGATAATAAATAATAATC
>NW_019436917.1:0-573 GCF_002814215.2 Seriola lalandi dorsalis
TGGTTTAAGGATCACATTTCAGTCAGTGGTCTGTGATGCCTGTCCTG
This sequence comes from Seriola lalandi dorsalis, assembly GCF_002814215.2. Taxonomy (NCBI): domain Eukaryota; kingdom Metazoa; phylum Chordata; class Actinopteri; order Carangiformes; family Carangidae; genus Seriola; species Seriola lalandi. Next base: position 48 of record NW_019436917.1, read on the forward strand.
GTGAGGGAAGAGCGCTCTGTCATGTTCCTGCAGCACAGTACAAGGGTTTAGCAGGATTTCATCTTCTCTTAACTCCACCCACCTCTGGCATTTCTCCTCATTTTGCACGTTGTGGACTGCATTGAGGTTAAATCAGGCCTCATTAAAGAGAAGAACTGCATGCTTGTCTGTATTCTGCTGTTTGTTAAACTGTCCTATTTGGCTGGTTTGCCTTTGTGACTTCTCTGAGTGGGTGGATATGAGCGTGATGGAACTAGAAGCTGCAGTGGCTGCCAGGGGCAAGAAGAGACAGGACAGAGTCTATATCCCCAGCAATAAATAGCCCAGAACACAATCCAAACCTGCGGCAGATTATCATGTGGAAAACTGCCAAACAACTAACTGTCAACTTAGTACACTTGATTTTCAGACAAGTATCACCCTATTAGCACTTCAAAACTGACAAACTATTTCTCCAAATTGTCATTGTGGCAACTTACGAGATGTATAGGCCCACAAACAGTCACAGAGTGCTGTCCTAATTGGC
>NW_019436918.1:0-727 GCF_002814215.2 Seriola lalandi dorsalis
TCACTCACTCACTCACTCACTCACTCATTCACTCACTCACTCACTCACTTAGTCACTAACTCACTCACTCACTCACTCACTCACTTAGTCACTAACTCACTCACTCACTCACTCACTTAGTCAGTCAGTCACTCACTCACTCACTCACTCACGCACTCACTTAGTCACTAACTCACTCACTCACTCACTCACTCACTTAGTCAGTCAGTCACTCATTCACTCACTCACTCACTCACTCACTCACTCACTTAGTCACTCACTCACTCACTCACTCACTCACTAACTCACTCACTCACTCACTCACTTAGTTACTCACTCACTCACTCACTCACTTAGTCACTAACTCGTCGACTTCTGCTTTGGATGGACGTTTTCCAAATTTTTCTGATGTTAAATCGACCAAATGATGAATCTATAAAATAACTGGAAGATGAATCAATAAATGAAATGATTGATTGTTGTGGCCCTGATCGGAGTCTGACAGCAGGTGAACGTGTAGTCCGCAGTATCATCAGTGTGAATGTGACGGATGCTGACGCAGCAGACGAGTCATGTGACATCACCTCGACTCTCCAGCTGTGACGACTGAAGCAGGAAGTTTAACAGTTCACTTCACTGGAACTCTGGACCTGCTCTGAGTGACGTCCAGGTCCGCAGCACGAATGTCAAGTGTGTGTGTGTGTGTGTGTGTGTGTGTGTGTGTGTGTGTGTGTGTGTGTGTGTGTGT
>NW_019436919.1:0-543 GCF_002814215.2 Seriola lalandi dorsalis
GTGGATTTCGTCCATGCAGCTTTAAAGCTATGTTTCTCATTTTCATACTGAAAAGGCCACAACTCTCTTTTTTCTCAGTAAGACCGAGCCTTTCAAAGGCAATCTGTCAGCTTTACCCAAAACCTGTTGTTTCTGCTTCTGTTGTTTGCTTGAGGGAAATACATTTTATAATCCAAAAAATTTTTTTATATTAGATTTATCCCTTTTTGGTTCTTCTACACCTCATTTTTCACTGTTTTTTAAGAGGTAACTGAAGTAAACTGAACCTTCAGGCTGCCCCCCTCTATCCATGGAAACTCTCTCTTCTTATCTGCTCTAACCTTTTGCTCTCTTTCTTTCAGCTTCCTCGCCCTCTCTCTCTCTCTCTCTCTCTCGCCTCTCAGCGCCGTAAATGAGCTGACAGAGAGCCTGAAGTGAAGGGACTGAGCTCCAAGCACCAATCTGGTCCCGGCTCAAATGTCATCCACTCTAACACACAGACACACAGACACACAGACACACAGACACACACACACACACACACACACACACACACACACACAC
>NW_019436920.1:0-665 GCF_002814215.2 Seriola lalandi dorsalis
TCCCCCAAATGCAAACAAGAGAGATGCACCTTGCAAACTAAAGCTTTATACCCTCTTTACACCTAATAAGCATGTGAAGGGTTCCAACTGCAAGGAGACAAATTTGTATTTCTGTTTTTTATTTTCTTTCTTTTGTTTTTTGTTGGTGTATCATGTTTGATGTCACAAACCACAAACGCACTGGAAAACAGGGTTAGTAAACAGTAGAAAGCAGCATGTGACTATGCTATGGTGGTTACTTTTTATACCTCCGCGCGGGTAGCAGCCAGAGCTGGAGGCATATCGGTTTTGGGTTGTCCGTCCATCCGTACACATGTCCATCTGTCCATGTGTCCATGTGTCCATCTGTCCATGTGTCCATCTGTCCATGTGTCCATGTGTCCATCTGTCCATGTGTCCATCTGTCCATCTGTCCCATTCACACAATATCTCAGCAAATCTTTAAATTTGGCACAAATGTCCACTGGGACGGATGAACGCAAAACAATTACCATTATTCAAGACTTCACACAGTATTTATGACACCATTTCACACAATATTCTATATGACTCTGGATAAGCAGGGATGTAATCTGAGACCAGTCTGAGTGAGGCAGATAACCAGGAGGTGGTAGCTCTAGTTTTTATCTGTTACTTCTTCAGTCTCCTCAAAGTTGACGCCGACT
>NW_019436921.1:0-629 GCF_002814215.2 Seriola lalandi dorsalis
CAGACAGACAGACAGACAGACAGACAGACAGACAGACAGACAGACAGACAGACAGACAGACAGACAGACAGACAGACACAGACACAGACACAGACACAGACAGAGAGACACAGACAGACAAAGTCAGACACAGACGGACACAGACAGACAGACACAGACACACAGACATAAAGACACAGAGACACAGACAGACACAGATGTGATGCTCTTTCAACCACTTCCATAATACAGAAATAAACTACATGATTTAACTGTATAATCCACATTTCATGATAACAGATCTAACAAACATACTTTAAGAACATGATTTTTTTTTTTTTTTTTTGAATGCATCCTAATTACAAGTGAATTAAAAATAGACCAGCCACCTTTACATATGATGATATATGATAACAGCTCAAATCCATATTCCCCAAAGCCAGAGATTCTCATACTGCACAATAACCACAGACAGGATTCTTCAGTATCTAGCTGGTGGTGAGTGATCGTTTTTTTCTACCCAGTCAGTAACTCACCAGGTTCTTCTCTGAAACAGAGCAAAAGGCTCCCAGCAGGATGCGGATCATAGCTACATGGTTGTAGCGGGCTGCCACATGCAGACACGTGTCCCCTCCCTAGAAATAAAACTG
>NW_019436922.1:0-788 GCF_002814215.2 Seriola lalandi dorsalis
TTTTAGTTAAGCTATAAGTTAGTTTAGTTTTTTGTCAGAGGAACATTAGTCGAATTTTAATAATTTTAACTGTGCATACTGTTGTACTTATCGAGCATACAAAGTGTGATTCTGCAGAAGAACGCAAGTTATTAAATAAGACTTTGCATTAAAACGTTGTTATTATTGTAGTCATGACAACAGAGATTGTGTAATATTAAGACAGTATCTATTTGAACTCAAACCATGATGTTTTCCTAAACGTAACCAAGTAGTTTATTGTGCCAAAACCTAAATGAAGCCATGACGGTTTATTAATGTAACCAAGGCGACAAAGGGATGGCTGCGCCACTGTCGGTACACTCTGCATGTTTATTATTGTAACCATGACAACCAAAGTCCAGTACGCCTGCCGCCATAGAGGCACTACTTCGGGACACATTCTTATGGATCGCCTTGGAGGATTGGTACAAATGACTGGTTGACTAGACTAGACCTGGTATATATTTTGTTGAGTTGTGTACTCGCATTATTCCAAATGCTTCCAGCAATTTTCAAACACAGAAAAATTTTGATTTCATAGTTTTATAGTGTCATTTGATCACCTGACAATGGCGTCATATCCCCTATGTGACAGTTTTGTGTTTGTCTGCCAGAAGCAGTTAAAATAGGTTTTTATCCAGTTTTAAGTCACATTTTTACGATACGCTTTTTAGATCTTGGTTGTTTTTAACTGTATATTTTAACCAGATTAAGGATTTTAGTCATCGGACATCTGGATCTTAAGTTATCAGAGAAACAACATGAGC
>NW_019436923.1:0-580 GCF_002814215.2 Seriola lalandi dorsalis
GGAAACATTTCCTGCTGTGTTGTGAGTATTTGTAGCTCATGTGTAAGACTGATTGACGGTTGTTTGCTGTAGGTTTTTGCCTATCTCATGATTGTTCATGCCCTGATTAAACTTTCCTGTCTGTGTAACTGTATGAATGAATATCTTCTAACTCTTGTCTTGGTGATCGCATTTGGACTGTGCTACGTCGTGCCTGCAGCCAGAGCCAGCAGTTCTACAGTGTTACAATGTGGACTCACCGAGCCTTCCTGCAGTTCCTCACAGCTGGGATCAGTCTCTGTCGTCCCTCCACTGATGTGTTGAACTTCTCCAGGTCCAACTCATCCAGAACCTCCTCTGACATCTGCAGCATGTAGGCCAGACCTGAGCAGTGGATCAGAGAGAGTCTCTTCTCTGATCTGTTCTCTGACTCCAGGAACTCTTGGATCTCCTGATGAACTGAGTGATCCTTCATCTCCGTCAGACAGTGGAAGATGTTGATGCTTCTGTCAGGAGAGATATCATAAGTGTTCATCTCCTTCAGGTTGTTGATGGCTCTCTGGATGGTTTCTGGACTGTTCTCTGTCTGACCCAGCAGACC
>NW_019436924.1:0-572 GCF_002814215.2 Seriola lalandi dorsalis
TGTGTGTGTGTGTGTGTGTGTGTTATTGTGTGTTATTGTGTGTTATTGTGTGTGTGTGTGTGTGTGTGTGTGTTATTGTGTGTTTTTGTGTGTGTGTGTGTGTGTGTGTGTGTGTGTTATTGTGTGTTATTGTGTGTGTGTGTGTTATTGTGTGTGTTATTGTGTGTGTGTTATTGTGTGTTATTGTGTGTGTTATTGTGTGTTATTGTGTGTTATTGTGTGTTATTGTGTGTGTTATTGTGTGTTATTGTGTGTTATTGTGTGTGTTATTGTGTGTTATTGTGTGTTATTGTGTGTTATTGTGTGTGTTATTGTGTGTTATTGTTGTTGTGTGATAATCCATTGTCCTGCTTTCCTTCCAGTGCATGCTGGGATACATTCCAGTACTTCAAACTTTTTTTGTTTGAAGTTTGAATGTTTGATGTAATGAAAAAAAGTTTGCTGCATTTCATCCAGAATTACAATGTTTGAATGTAGAAGTCACATAAATGTAAAACTAATAACATTTACCCTGAAATTACAGAGAAAATCTTGTTAAATTTGTTAGTGTGGACATTAACCTTTAACAAGCT
>NW_019436925.1:0-827 GCF_002814215.2 Seriola lalandi dorsalis
ACATGTTAGCAGAGGGATCCTCTGAGTCTTCTTTAAGGAAACTTGATGCCTGGAGGGAAGATTTCCAGGAGGACTTGCCCTCCGAGGACTGGGGAAAAAGCGTGTGCTGATGCACAAACACAAGCTACCAATACTCGTCTCAAAGTACTCCGATATAATTGGCTAATGAGGACATATGGGACACCAGAAAAGCTTAGTAAGTATAACGACACTATCCCAGACCTGTGTATCAGGTGTGGAGAGGAGAAGGGGACGTTCTTCCACTGTGTCTGGGAATGCAGTAAAGTCCAACAGTTTTGGCAAGGGTTTTGAGGTAAGTAGGACCCAAATGCAGCCAAAACTTGGGGAACGGTGCAGAAAGGTTTATTAACCAAAATAACAGACATGAACAGACGACGTGAACAAACCCTGAACTAAACAGACGAACCGACACAGACAAAGGGGAGCACAAAGATATATAGACACAGGAGGCAAGGGTGACTGAACACAGGTGAAACACATTAGGGCGGGGCAGCCAATCACCACACAGACACAGGACCGAGACAGGAAGTAAAACACTGACACAAGGAAACCAATAACAAAATAAAACAGGAAGTGCAAAAAGTCCAAACAAAACTAACAAAAGGTGTCTGCCATAGCAAACCATGATACATCACATGTCAAAAATGATCACTTCCCTGGATTTATGTTTACTGCTTGCAAAAAGAGTCATAGCACTCTCATGGAGGAGTAACAGTAAACCAAAACGCATCAGCTGGGTTAAGGAAATATCCACAACTTTACCTATGGAGAAGATAACTTACATTATAAAAGGAAAACTACCACTA
>NW_019436926.1:0-566 GCF_002814215.2 Seriola lalandi dorsalis
TGAGGCATGAAAACGTCAAAAAATGTCATAGTATAGTAAGACACAAAAACCTAAAAAAAAAGTCATAGTATAGTAAGGCATAAAAATGTAAAAAAAATGTCATAGTATAGTAAGGCATAAAAACGTCAAAAAATGTCATACAATTGTTAGCCATAAAAACATCATAGAATAGGAAAATATAAAAAGTAAAAAAAACGTCATAGTATAGCATGGAATAAAAATGTCAAAAAATGTCATAGTATAGTAAGGCATAAAAACGTCATCGTATAGTAAGGCATAAAAACGTCATAAAATGTCATAGTATAGTAAGGCATGAAAACGTCAAAAAATGTCATAGTACAGTAAGGCATAAAAACGTCATAAAATGTCATAGTATAGTAATGCACGAAAACGTCAAAAAATGTCATAGTATAGTAAGGCATAAAAATGTAAAAAAATGTCATAGTATAGTAAGGCATAAAAACGTCATAAAATGTCATAGTATAGTAAGGCATAAAAACGTTAAAAAATGTCATAGTATAGTAAGGCATGAAAACGTCATAGTATAGTAAGGCATGAAAACGTCA
>NW_019436927.1:0-796 GCF_002814215.2 Seriola lalandi dorsalis
ATGGTTAAAATATTCTTATGTATCTCAACATCAACCCAGTCATGAGCAAAATATTAAGTGAGTTGCTCTGTAGCTGGAGATTTTCCTGGTCACAACCAGCAGTAGCTGGAGGCCATGAACAGAAATGGAGATTTTTGCCTTGTGTTCATTTGTTCATCCTCTGGAGCTGACCATTTGACCCTTGGCCTGGTTGTACATCTCTCTGACATGCTAAAATCTGGTCTGTTTGTGAAAGTGGGATCCCTCGTCTCTTTTTGCTATCAATTTCATATTTTGGTACGAACAGTAAGAAGGGTCTCAATTTTAGGTCCATAACTCTGCATGTCCTTAATATGAACTTTAAAAAAAAAACATTGACAGTACAGTAAAGAGAGACAGGAAATGGGGAGGCAGAGAGAGGGGGAATGACATGCAGCAAAGGGCTGTCCGATGCAGGACTTGAACCGGGGCCAACTGCAGCGAGGACCTTAGCCTCTGATGTTCAACCAACTGAGCTACTCGACACCCCAATATGAACTTTTTTAATGGCTTGTGACTGATGCCAGACCAGGTATATCTGCTTGTAATTTGACCCTAGCATATCGTCACCTTCCTAAAATAATGGCCTAAGTCATGTTTTGACAAAAATGTTTTTTTTGCCTAAATCACCCCCTCATGATGCTGGCCACCTCTGGTAAAATCGCCTGAATCCTCAGTTGAGGGGAACATGCAATTCTACCCCCAGTTGTATAATGGCCTATGTCAAAAGTGTGACTCTTTTGTTGAGTTTTTTGTGTTTCCTGAAAAACCTGAAAAA
>NW_019436928.1:0-690 GCF_002814215.2 Seriola lalandi dorsalis
GCCAACCCACTATGTCCTCTGCTGCACCTACAAGGTTGTCTGAATCCCTGAGGCCCCACACTGAAACACAAAGTTCCTGAATGTCTTCTCTCATACTCGCAACATAATTTTGAATCACAGGACCGGTGTGCTGAGAGCTGTGGCTGTTGGTTGATGATTTGATGCCCTAATCCATAAGAGTACTCCACGGATTTTGCATTCTGCTCCATTAATGTTGTCAGACTCATAATGGACAGTTTGAAAAAAATCGGTGCAGCAGAGATATATACATTTTTTATTCAACATTTTCTACTTTGTCAAAACCTGGTCTATGAATTGACAGTTCTGTTTAAGATTCATACGTATTATGCTAGTAGCAGCTAATAAGTGTCATACCAGTATCTACTAAATGTCTGGCTAAATTTCAGCTAAATACCAACACTGTGTCAAGGCAGTGACAACCAAATATTTAATCTTCAAACACACAAGTGACCTTTAGTGAACTTGTTAATAAGGAAAAAGTTCCACAATACTACAACCAGATGCTGTTTATGATGCATTATTTATTTGTGTTTTATTGTTTTTGTGATGTATTAATCCCAGTGGAGGGTTTTATATTATGGGTTCAGGTCATAAACACACACACACACACACACACACACACACACACACACACACACACACACACAGCTATAACTTCTCATGATGAAG
>NW_019436929.1:0-574 GCF_002814215.2 Seriola lalandi dorsalis
ATCTGATCAACAGCTGTGATTATAATGAGGACGGCTGCTGAGAGCATGTAGAGGTCAACAACACTGCCGAGGCCTCAGAGGATGAATCTGGTCATGTGATATCATCATGTGATCTGCCATAATTTGATCTGCCAGATGAAACTTTCTGAGCATTAAGATGCTGACGGTGGTTCATTGATAGTAACTGAACAAACACGTGATGAAGCAGCAGCTACAAACGCTGATGATGGAGAAAACAAAGAAAGCTCAGTAACTAATGAGATATGAGGCTGAACAGTACAGATACATGTGGGCTCACTATTTGGCAAGCTATAGGTCACTGTTGCCCTTTTTCTCTAATGTGTTATAACAGCTTATAAATGATTTATATAGTTTTAACAAGCTAATTACTAGTTATAAACCATTTATAAATCCATTATAAGGGGAGTTTGATTTTAAAGTGGTACCCTTATTTCCTATCTCATTCTTGAAATTCTGTTTAAACGCTTATGTTCTCTTTACTGCTAATTCTGTCTCTCACACCCACACTCTCTCTCTTTCTTATACACACACACACACACACACACACACACAC
>NW_019436930.1:0-646 GCF_002814215.2 Seriola lalandi dorsalis
TGTAATAGAATAGATAGAATGGCATTGAGGTTTTGCATGTATGATGAGCATCCTACACACATAAACACACTACATCAACCTGTACACATTCATAATTATAACAAAAAAGAAGAAGAAGAATGAGGAACACAGTGCACAGTGAAGCCCTTACAGATGGTCCAGAATGCAGCAGCCTGTCTGGTCTTCAGCCAGTCTTACAGATCACATGTCACGCTGCCACTCATCGACCTCCACTGGCTACCCATGGCTGCCCGAATCTCATTCAGTCTCTAATGCTGCCTTCTGGGTCTGATCCATCTAGTTGACCTTAATCATTCCTTCTCAGACACTGTGTTCCTCTGATGTATGTGGTCTGTCATCACCATCCTGCACATAAGACAGTCTCAGTCCAGACTGTTCTGGTCTGGTCTGGTCTGGTCTGGTCTGGTCTACCCATGTCTATCAGAGCAGGAGCGTCCCTCTCTGTCTTCAAGAGTCTGTTGAAGACTCTCTTCACAGAGCACCTCCTCTCCTAACACCTCTAACACCCTCACATGTCTAACTGGCTCCTACTGTGAACTTCACCTGATCTCCTTCACTTATTAAATAGATGTAGTACTTAGTTCTTACACCAAAGGCTCTACTGCTCTGAAGCTTCGGTGAAGTC
>NW_019436931.1:0-694 GCF_002814215.2 Seriola lalandi dorsalis
TTTACACTGTTAGACTATGAGGTGATGTCAACGTCTTCACCCTTACAGGAGTAATTATGAAAAGTGTTTGGCCTTGTGATAATTAATGCATTGAGGGTTAGAGCAGAACAATCCACGCAGCTGAGAGTCAGGCTGTTCAGGAAAATAGGAAAACAGCAATTGAAAGACTTGTTGAAATGACGTGTGATTTCTTTTCTTTCGCTTCAGTCAGACCTCATCACCAACATGTGCATTGGACTTCACCACTGCTCTTTAGCAACAATAAAATGATTGATCACCTGATAGTTTATTTTTCCGTTCACAAAACGGCTGATGTCAAATTCTTTCAACTTCTGTTTCACTTTCTCTCGGCTGATGTAGGCGGATATTTGTTTGTGATGACGAATGAAAGGAAACAACAAAGAAGAAGGTCAGCGATTTCAAATGGAAATAAAAAGACGGTAAACGGGCTGATTTCAAAGTCGACACTGAGGAGCATAGACAATGATGAGAGAAGGAAATTTGAGACCATCTGTGCAGCAGCAGCAGTGGCAGTAGATCTCAGAGATGACATTTCAGGATGCACAAATATACTGATTTTATTCAATTATATAAATTCTACCTTGTATCAGCAGATCCTTCATATTAAAAGACTGTATCAAAGCTGGAACAGAAATCTGACAGTTGATCACAAAATAATCAAATATACTTTAAT
>NW_019436932.1:0-670 GCF_002814215.2 Seriola lalandi dorsalis
AGTAGTATTACCATTAAGATGTTAATCATCACCTAATATTCATATAGGTCCAGCAGCCACAGTCTGCCTCTGTCAGATAATGATGAGTTCAGCTAAGTGTGGGAGTGTGCGACGTCCTCACATCGCTTATACTTATATAACTTATATCATCACTTATATACAGTACACAGTGTAATTGAGGCTAATCAACCTTCCCATCTGCACTATGACAATGTTCAAATAATCTGTGCAGTCCACAGTGGATTATATGCGGCACATTAACTCACTGTCTTCCTCTCTGACTATAGAATGGCAGAATCAATTTAGTTGTCAACTGTCTGGTGTCCCCTAAAATGAACTTTCATTGATGGTTTCATGAGCAGTGTGAAGAGAAGCACACATAACCTGACCTACATGATGTAGAGTCAAACAACGTCAACCTCCCAACAGGTGGTCATGTGTTGCCCCTGATATCAGAATATTGATGATGTTTACACCAGCATTCAAATTCAGTGGAGCAGTCAGTCCTCACATGTAGTCAAACGTCTTTTGAAGTCTTCAGACATCAAAAGTCTTCTTTGTTTGCTCGGCTTTGTTACTACCTCTTTGGATTATCGAAGTTTAAAGGCTGGTTCAGATCTAAGATTCACATCATCCTCCTTACAAAACACCACAACAAGTATGACTGCTG
>NW_019436933.1:0-619 GCF_002814215.2 Seriola lalandi dorsalis
CCAGTCAAGAATGGTCACAGAGTTGTTCCGAAGCCACTCCTTTGTTATTTTAGCTGTGTGCTTAGGGTCATTGGCCCTCATTTATCAAACGAACATACGGCAGAAAACCGTGCGTACGACCGTTTCCACGCAAACTTCGGCATTTATCAATTTGGACGTGAGCGGACGCTACGATTAGATCTCACGTCAGGTCTGAGCTCGTGTACGCAAATCTGGATTTGCGGTGCAGCAGCAAAATCTGGGTCTGAAAATAATTATTAAACAAACCTCAGCTGTCATTATCATGTCGCATATTTAGAACAGATCAAAACGGATAAAAAATTTGAATTTTAAAAAAGCCCATGTTTTTTTACTGATACCACTTTTTTGTACAATAAAACAATATGAGAGGCTAAATAGCCTAACATGACATCTAATTATTGCACATTAAAATTTGAAATAATAAATACAAGCAGAAATGCGTGTTTGCAAATTAACTCATGGCAAAATTGTGTAATTGTTTTTTGTTTTTTCCGATGGGTGTGACACAACTGGAACAACAATTAGAAGCATCTGGTGAGATAATCATTGTTGCACTGTGGTTGGTCAGATGTTTACTCACTCCCCTATTTAAACAGAT
>NW_019436934.1:0-579 GCF_002814215.2 Seriola lalandi dorsalis
TTTCTTTAATCGGTTGAATCAGTCACTTTGTTTAACATGTATATCAGAGCCTCCTCTCTCCTGATTGGCTCTCTGACCTGTTGAGCTGCAGACAGACGCCTGAGAGAGGAGATGTAAAACTACACTGACATGGTTTTTGGTTCTTTTTAATATTTCTTCTTATGGATCAAACACTTCAAATAAAACACAGTAGAAGAAGAAAATATGTGACCTTTAGCCATTTTAAGGATTTACTGCAGTGCTTGCTGAATGTTTAGTTACACATTACATACCTTGCTTCTTTAGTGACTTCCAGGAATCTGTCATCGCAGTGAATGTTTAAAAATTGTGTGTTTTTGAGAAGCTGCAGTTTGACGTTGTAGAGAGTTAAAACGAAACCACTGCAAACAGAAACCATATTGATTAACGTCTTCCCAGAGTTTCCTCCTGCTGGAAGAGGTGGAGAGAAAAACCTCGGGGCTGCCTCTGGAGGGGAAGGAGGAAAGCTCCATAGAGATTGAGAAGTTGACCTGCTACTGGGATAAGGTGAATATTTCAACTCTGAAATGAGGAGCGAGCGCACCTGCGTACTAAAAACCT
>NW_019436935.1:0-562 GCF_002814215.2 Seriola lalandi dorsalis
ATTTTAGGAGATAAATCTTACAGTATACTGCAGTGTGTGTGTGTGTGTGTGTGTGTGTGTGTGTGTGTGTGTGCGCGCACCTGAACACATGCGGCCAGCAGTCGTGGTTGTGGCTTCCCATCTCCAGTCCCACGTTCAGGATGGCGTCCATGCACAAGACGTGAGCCGTGTGCAGACGAACTCCCTGAGGACGTCCGATCTGCTCCAGACGCTGCTCGACACGCTGCTTCACTGGACACACGCACACAGACACAGACACATAGACACACACACACAGACACACACACACACACAGATGTTAGAGGTCAATGGGAACAAAATATTGAACATGAAAAATATTATTGAATAAATTAATAAATGACTTAAATCGACTATTGAACGTGATTAAAAGCTTGAAGTTTGTGTCTGATCTCATCAGTTTGATCTTCTCCCACATTCACACCATGTGGAGTAGGGCTGTCCCAAACGATTCTTTTTTAAACGATTAATCTAGCGATTATTTTTTCAATTATTCGACTAATCTAACGATTTTTTTTTTTTATTAACCTAACAGTAATTTTAT
>NW_019436936.1:0-559 GCF_002814215.2 Seriola lalandi dorsalis
TGTGTGCATGTTTGTGTGTGTGTGTGTGGGTGTTTGTGGGTGTTTGTGGGTGTGTGTGGGTGTTTGTGGGTGTTTGTGGGTGTTTGTGGGTGTGTGTGGGTGTTTGTGGGTGTTTGTGGGTGTTTGTGGGTGTTTGTGGGTGTTTGTGGGTGTGTGTGGGTGTTTGTGGGTGTTTGTGGGTGTGTGTGGGCGTGTGTGTGTGCATGTTTGTGTGTGTGTGTGTGTGTGCATGTTTGTGTGTGTGTGTGTACCTTTAGCTGTGATGTGGCTCCAACATAAACAAACATGACATCTCGGCTGTTCATGGCGTGTTGGAAAAGCTGCAGACTGGTGAGAGTTCGAACCAGCGGCCTGAAGGACACAAGACAGACAGTCACAGTGTTCATCAACACACAGTGTGAACAACGGTAAACAGTCAGTGTGACGTGTGTAAAGGTTCCTGATTCCTGGATCTGCAGGACATCTGTTGTTGATGTTTGTTGTATGTTGTTGTTGATGTTGTTGTTGATATATTTGTTGTTGTTATTGTTGATGATGTTGTTATTGTTGATGATGTTGT
>NW_019436937.1:0-574 GCF_002814215.2 Seriola lalandi dorsalis
TGACAAGTTATAACTGATAACAAAGCACATTAAGAATCGCACTGATTGCAGAGACGGGAGACGTCCTCATTACACAAGTCCACTTAACGTGCCACTCAGACATTTATGGGCTGAATGAATGAACAAATTAATTCATTATCTTGATTTACTTAACACTTTTGACAACAGAGCCATCTCTGAGATGCATTGGAAACACACACACACACACACACTCTCAGCCTCACACTGTAATTATACAGTTTAAAATGTCCTAGGACACTTTAATTATTTCAGAAAATGAAATATGACGCCCTGGAATTTCCTGCAGTTATATATATGATGTTTTTCCACATTATACATTTTATCTGTGGTTTTCATTTTTGGTTATCCTGTCCTCGACTCATTCTTACTTTAAGTCTGACAGGCTTCTTAAAGAAGGAAATCATCGATCAGAAGAATTAGAATAAATAAACTCCTAATTGAAGTTTTGTTTTTGTTTTAATTGTAATTGTTTAATTGTTCAAGTTGAAACTGAATATTGTCAGTTACATTGCTGATGCACAGTGTGACTCAGCTTTAGATCCCTGATCATTTG
>NW_019436938.1:0-965 GCF_002814215.2 Seriola lalandi dorsalis
AAAATTTTTTAAAAAGTCATACTATAGTAAGACATGAAAACGTCAAAAAAAGTTCATAGTATAGTAAGTCATGAAAACGTCAAAAAAACGTCATAGAATAGTTAGTCATGAAAAAATTTTAAAAAACGTCATAGTATAGTAAGACATGAAAATAGTAAAAACAAACATTGTAGTATAGTAAGTCATGAAAAGGTAAAAAAAAAGTCATAGTATAGTAAGACATGAAAAAAATAAAAACAAACGTTGTAGTATAGTAAGTCATGAAAACATCAAAAAAAGGTCATAGTATAGTAAAACATGAAAAAAGTAAAAAAAAAAGTTCATAGTATAGTAAGTCATGAAAAAATTTTAAAAAACGTCAAAGTATAGTAAGACTTGGAAAAAGTCAAAAAAACGTCATAGTATAGAAAGTCATGAAGACGTTAAAAAAAGTCATACTACAGTAAGACAAAAAATTAAAAAAAAAGTCATAGTATGGTAAGTCATGAAAAAAAAAACGTCATAGTATAGTAAGACATGAAAACGTCAAAAAAGTTCGTAGTATTGTAAGGCATAAAAACGTCAAAAAACGTTATACTTATAGTAAGACATGAAAAAAGTTTTAAAAAAACGTCATAGTATAGTAAGTCATGAAAACGTTAAAAAAAGTCATAGTATAGTAAGACATGTAAAAAGTTAAAAATCACGTCATAGTATACTAAGGCACAAAAATGTAAAAAAAATCATTCTATAGTAAGACATGAAATTTTTTTTTAAAAAGTCATAGTATAGTAAGAAATGAAAAAAGGCCAAAAAAAGGTCATAGTATAGTAAGACATGAAAAAAGTTTTAAAAAAGTCATAGTATAGTAAGACATGAAAAAAGTAAAAAAAAACTTTGTAGTATAGTAAGTCACGAAAACGTCAAAAAAAGTTCATAGTATAGTAAGTCATGAAAAAATAAAAAATAGTTCATAGTATAGTAAG
>NW_019436939.1:0-672 GCF_002814215.2 Seriola lalandi dorsalis
TAAGGCATAAAACGTCATAGTATAGTAAGGCGTAAAAACTTGAAAAAACGTCATAGTATAGTAAGGCATAAAAAGTCATAGTATAGTGAGGCAAAATAACTTGAGAAAACATCATAGTATAGAAAGGAATAAAACGTCATAGTATATTAAGGCATAAAACGTCATATTATAATAAGGCATAAAAACTTCAAAAAACATCATACTATAGTAAGGCATAAAAACTTGAAAAAACGTCATAGTATATTAAGGCATAAAACGTCATATTATAATAAGGTATAAAAACTTGAAAAAACATCATAGTATAGTAAGGCATAAAACGTCATATTATAATAAGGCATAAAAACTTGAAAAAACATCATAGTATATTAAGGCATAAAACGTCATATTATAATAAGGCATAAAAACTTGAAAAAACACCATACTATAGTAAGGCATAAAAAGTCATAGTATAGTAAGGCAAAATAACTTGAGAAAACATCATAGTATATTAAGGCATAAAACGTCATATTATAATAAGGTATAAAAACTTGAAAAAACATCATAGTATAGTAAGGCATAAAACGTCATATTATAATAAGGCATAAAAAGTCATAGTATAGTAAGGCAAAATAACTTGAGAAAACATCATAGTATAGAAAGGAATAAAACGTGATAGTATAGTAAGGCATAAAA
>NW_019436940.1:0-731 GCF_002814215.2 Seriola lalandi dorsalis
TAATCCTCATGTAACCACCTGGCTCATCCAATTAAGAATGGGCCGGTGGAGCATGTAAAGGACGGCATCATCCACTCCAATATGTTCTTTGTAGGTGAACTGTAGGGGGTCAAGTGCATGTTCAACCTGTGGCCTCAGAAGGTGGAGAAGCAGCCGCTCCAGGGTCTTCATGATGTGTGATGTGAGGGCCACCCGTCTGTAGTCATTTATCTCAGCCGGTCGTCCTACTTTAGGAACCAGAACAAGACATGATGTTGTCCACAGGACCGGGACCCTCCCTGTTTGTAGACTTAAGTTAAAAATCCTCTGGAGAGGCTCAGCCAGCTGGGCTGCACAGTCCTTTAACAGCCTCGGACACACACCATCCGTTCCTGCTGCTTTTCCAGGACGTAGCCTCTTGAGTTCCGCCCTCACCTCCTCAGCTGTAAAGGACAGGAGACTTGACTTCAGTGTGGAGGGAGTTGCAGCTGCAGTGTTTGTGGACACCTCTCTGGTGTTGTTGTGCTGCAGCTTCCTCTCTACTTTCTTTTTGTAGTCCTCCTTCTCCTGCTTTAATCTCCTCTTCAGCTCATGTTGCAGACACCTGAGCTTCTCCCTGTCTCCATCCCTGAAGGCCTCCTCTTTCTGCTTGAGGAGGGTCTTGATGTTCCTGGTGATCCAGGGTTTGTTGTTTGGAAAGCAGTGTACAGTCCTTGCTGGTGTTACAGTGTCCATACGGAAGTTAATGTAGT
>NW_019436941.1:0-560 GCF_002814215.2 Seriola lalandi dorsalis
GGTTGCTCTTTATGGACACACAGCTTGGCCCAGGTTCAGCTCCAGGTTCAGCCCCAGCTCCAGGTCCAGGTCCAAGTCCAGGTCCAGCAGAGTCTGGTCTGTGCTGCTGCTCTGGACTTGAACACAACACACACAGAGCTTTGAGTGTGAATAATGATGAAGCAGTGATCTGAGAGCTGAGCTCTGACATGGAGAAGAGTCATTAGAGATCCTCATCTCACCTCTGAGCTCCGGTCTGGCTCTCAAGTTTCCCGCACACAGTGGTTTTAGAGGGAGGGGTTCCCTCCTCTCTGTCCTCACACTGATCCATGCTGCTGAGTTCACATCCACATCAGCTCACACACACTTCCTACCTTCATGTGGAGAGAAACACACATCATTCATCTGCACATAAAAAATATCAGCTGCTCCTCCACTGATTGACTCTTCTTCTCTGTTTCATATAGAGGAAGCCGACATCACCTAGGTTACTACTACTATCCGTCCACTACATGGAGCACAACAACTCTCCCATATCAAACACAAACTTATTATGTTTGATAGTATTATTACAGATAATC
>NW_019436942.1:0-662 GCF_002814215.2 Seriola lalandi dorsalis
TGCCTCACGATAATATGATGGTTTTACAGCTTAGAACACCATGAGTTGAAGAGCTGATGCCATAGTTAAGTGGTTAAAGCAGTTGCTTCATACTACAAAGATTGTAGGTTCAAATCCTGCCTTAACATATCATGAATTTTTTTTTGACATTTTATGCCATAGTATAACGACATTTTTTGGCATTTTTCTGACATAGTATACTTTGACGTTTTTCGGCACTTTTATGCGTAATTATATCATTTTGTCTCATGCGTGACCATATTATGAGGTTTTTATGACCTTTTATGCCTTAAAATACTATGATGTTTTTTTGACGTTTTTTGCCATAGTATACTATGACGTTTTTTGGCATTTTTCTGCCTATAGTATACTTTGACGTTTTTTGGCACTTTTATGTCTATTTATATTATTCCGTCTCATGCAATGCCATGCTATGACGTTCATATTACCTTTCATGCCTTAATATACTATGACATTTTTAATGCTTTACGATAATATGATGGTTTTACAACTTAGAACACCACGAGTTGAAGAGTTGATGCCATAGTTAAGTGGTTAAAGCAGTTGCTTCACACTACAAAGATTGTAGGCTCAAATCCTGCCTTAATATACCATGTATTTTTTTTTTGACATTTTATGCCATAGTATACTAAGACGTTTTT
>NW_019436944.1:0-626 GCF_002814215.2 Seriola lalandi dorsalis
AACTTCAGTTTCATCCTCAGTTCGGTCACTCAGGTGTTTTGTGTTTAACTGACTTTAAGTGATTCCTTAAGTATAAGACTAAGATAAGGAGAAAACCTTCAATATTTAAGTGAATATTTGAAGGAAACTTTGAGAAGTCTTCAGGCAAATGTTTGTATTTCAGGAAACCTTAACTCAGACTTTAAGGGAAATCTTAAGCCCCACCCTTTAGAAAACAAGGTGTATATGAACATCTGTATCTGGCAGGTGAGTGGCAGCAGGTGTGCAGGTGGAGGTGTGATTGTGATTATATACATCTGTAACTCTCACTAACTTCTCAGTGATTCTTCACTGTGATTAATAAAGGAAACAAACTGATCCTGGGTCTGAGCAGCCAGGGTGATGTAAGTCAAAGAGCTGCGAGACGTTGATTCTCCACAGTTGTTGTTTTCTCTGTGTTTGTGTCCAACGTGTCGTTTCTTTTCCAACATTTGAGATTCAGGAAATGAAAGAGACTTTCATTACAGCAGCGTTCTCCGTCTCCGGCTGGGTATTTGCTCTGTGGTTGAAATGATCTCAGAGCAGTTTATTCTCTGGACTGCGATGTTTGTGATGTTTGTGATGTTTGTGATGTTTGTGATGTTTGT
>NW_019436945.1:0-509 GCF_002814215.2 Seriola lalandi dorsalis
ACAAAAGCACTTTGTTGCTTTCCTGGTTAACAGTGGAATCCATCCATCAAATAGTATTTGTTCAAAAGTGATGTAGAAATGATGAATATCATCTTCATCACTCAACTTTTAGAAGTTTGGTTCTTTAAAATTGCGAGAGCGAAGAGTCACCTGGCTGGGAGTATTCATGCATCAGCAGGCTATATTATTGCAATTCTCTGTTTATGTCTTCCAAACAAATCAATCCATAGATTACAAATTATCCAAGACTCAGTGGCACAAGTTCTAACCAGGACCAAACTACCAGACCACATAACTCCAGTTCTCCATAACTCCGCACTGGCTCCCTGTTGTTTACAGAATACAGTTTAAGATTCTCCTCCTGGTTTACAAAGCACTTCATGGTCTGGCTCCTCAGTACATATCAGATATGCTGTCAGTATACCTTCCCTGAAGATCTCTCAGGTCACAAGGTGGAAATTTCCTCCATGTGCCTGGAGCACTTTCTGGTCAGATGGCTCTGAGTATCT
>NW_019436946.1:0-778 GCF_002814215.2 Seriola lalandi dorsalis
TGTGTGTGTGTGTGTGTGTGTGTGTGTGTGTGTGTGTGTATCTTGGCCTTTGTTCCTTGTTTCTAGGCCAGGCCTTTTCATGTCAGCATGACCGGACACATCAACCAATCAGCTGGCAGCTTGGGAGAGTGTTACCCTACATTAAAGCAAGTATCTCCACCTTGGTGTAGAGCAGGCATCCTGCCATAATCCTCTGACTCCTTCCCTCGAAACACACTGTACACACATCAACACGTCGTCTGAACGTTCCCCTCACATGAACCCCTTTTTCATACAGACAGGGAAATAAAAAAATCACTATGATGCAACTGTAATGTTAAAAGATGCAAACTCATAAGACTAGTCACTATGATCACACTAATCCATTGTTTCTAAATTCCCATGCTATGAAATTCAATGATTTTGTATATTATAAAAAAATGTTGAGAGCTAAATCAAAGTCACTCCAGACTGTGTACATAAGTGTTTTTTCAATACAGTAGAGCAAATATTATTACAAGGAATTAAAAGGAGATATACATATAAATTTTAAAATGTGTAATTTGCTTAAGGTTTTCATAAGAACGGTTTGCAGAGGTGTTTCTGATGGTTACAAGTGTGAAACGTTTTCTTTTCTTTTTGGCGGGTAGCTAAAACTGATAAGAATGTAGCCTTTGCTTCGGCCTTAGCTTGTTCAGTCACTACTCAATACATAGACCGTTGACTCTTCTTTTTTTATTGCTGTCTATACTGTTTGTTTACTGCGTTATGCGTAATGACTCAATAAAAAAATACTTCT
>NW_019436947.1:0-434 GCF_002814215.2 Seriola lalandi dorsalis
GTGTTCAATATAAATGAACCTGCAAACTTTTCTCCATTAAAAAAATGAAGATCAAAATAGCAGGCTGCCAATAAAAGCTATAGCAGGACTCCTGCCTAAACTTTGTCACATTAAGGGGATAATAAATACAAAAACAATACATCATGCAACCATCATTACTAGGCAGCAAGTGAACAAACACAGGTGAATCATGGACAATGTATCATATCAGTACTGACTTGCACAAAGGCGTGCAATGACATGGTTGCTGTTTAATTGCTTCTTGACTGTGCGTCCCCAGCTGCTTTGAAAGGGTGACACTTTACTGATCCAACACCCCTAAACAGTGTCTATACTGAGAGAGACAAAAACTGATTTTGCAAAAATTCAGCTAGCAATCACAAGCCCGATGCTGCTGCCATTTATATCCTTCCCACAATAATCAACTGGAAAGT
>NW_019436948.1:0-617 GCF_002814215.2 Seriola lalandi dorsalis
AAGCTAGATAAAGATGGACGTAGCCTTTGTGATGTCACCCACAGGGTTCCGAAGAGCAGGTTTGAATTTCAGATTTGGCTGCTCTGCCGTTGCTGTCTTGGCAGTGCCTGACTCCACCCCTCACTCCCGGCTAATCCAAATGTGGGCAAAGAGGCGGGGCATGTCTGTTGCAAGCATAGGCTCACCCACCTATTACTTAAGTGCCACAGCCTCAATTGTCCATAGTTTTAAGCCTTAATAAAATGTCAACAGGTGATTTTTCAGCCTCAGAGGTTGCTGCTTGTGATTCACCCCAAATAGCCAATGTCCCAACTCTACAAATGTTAGCTGTAAGCTACCTAGTTATCAACAGTGTGTGGGGGGGTATGTCAGTCTGTTTGTGTTTGTGTTCATCTCAGACTCTGACTCAACTCAGAACTTACCAGAGACGCCAGTTTTAAACTGATACCCTTTTTTTTGTCTCTGTGTGTTTATAATCTGATGCCGAATTCAAACAGCCTCAAGTGCAAATTCTTTTGTTCAAGCTGAAACATTTTGAACTCAGACAGACACTTTGCATCCGGTCATACTGTCCTGGTGAATTTGTATCTAATCATGTCTTTCCTTTGACTTTGTGT
>NW_019436950.1:0-670 GCF_002814215.2 Seriola lalandi dorsalis
AGACGGTCCTTATCCGGCACATGAACTATATGGTCTCTCCTCAGTGGAGGTTTCCTATACATGTCTGTGAGTGTCTATGCCAAGCATAATGGAAAAAGGACAAGGGGTCCCTGGAAAATAAGATAGTAAAATAAAAATGGTTTGAATGGTTTTTTCCCCAAGTATGTAATATAATTTAAACAAAAGGAAAGAAATGACATTGAAGACAACCAGGAAATATGGATAAAATATGATGAATAAAAAGAAAACTGAAGAAAGGCATTTATTGACAGTGTAGAGAGACAGGATAGGCAGGGGAGAGAGAGAGGATGACATGGAGCAAAGGACCCAGACTGGATAGGAAACCAGGCCACTGCAGTAAGGACACAGCCTCGAAGGTCCCAAATTGTATAAAGGTAGATGTCTATGTGTTGTTTGATTATAAAGCAGGTCTAGGGTCTATATTAATACTTAATCATTAATCTCTTACGTAAAGGTCAGACACCCAAGAAGTGCCAATTATTGTGTGACTTCTCAGTACTTTGCCTATAGTGGCTTTAACAACGCCTCAACCAAACAATGTGTTTTTCCTACAGTCTTTGCTCAGTGTTCCTATCACCATGCATTTTGCATGTGTGCCCAAGGAAGTGTTTGCATTATAAATGTGACATGCTAGCCTACAATGACGCAC
>NW_019436951.1:0-610 GCF_002814215.2 Seriola lalandi dorsalis
CTGCAGGGAAGAGGAGGAGAGCTTCCAATACACTGAGCCTCACCTCCATTACAGCAAATAAACTACTTTCATTCCATGTATCATTATTGCTAAAGGAGACAGAGGAATAACTAAACATGAGACACACACAGCAGAGAGAGCAGGAGAGAGAGAGAGAAGTCATCGGTAACGAAGCTTTGTACTAACGACTATGACCAACTCTACATAACAAACAGAGGGAGTTAGACATAAAGACCTGCCTCTAATAAAAGTCTGTGACGTTCTGGAGTTGAAGGAAATAAAGAATAAATTATTGTGGATCCAGACGGAGGCTGTGCTCTGTGTGAGAGACTGAATAAGAAAGATAATCTGTCTCTGGCCCCGGTCGTTCATCTGGTGGAGCACGAGACATTTCGTTCTTCTCCCAGTGGCCGGTTTTGAGTCTGGCCTGTGGCCCTTAGCTGCATGTCATCCTCTCTCCCTTTCTCTCTCTCTCTTGCTCGCTCTCTCTCACTCTCTCTCTCCCTCTCTCTCTCTCTGTCTCTCTCTCACTCTCACTAACTTAATAAAAAGAAAGCTATTGTGTCTCTTCTACCTTTCTCTCTGAGTGATCATGTTACAGTAAATCCAG
>NW_019436952.1:0-626 GCF_002814215.2 Seriola lalandi dorsalis
AGTATAGTATGGCACAAAACGTCAAAAAAACACTATACTATATTAAGGCATAAAACGTCAAAATAACATCATAATATGGCAATGCATGAGACGAAATAATATAATTAGGCATAAAAATGCCAAAAAACGTCATAGTATAGTAAGGCATAAAAGGTCACATAAACATCATAGTACAGTCAGGCATCAAACAAGATAGTATAGTAAGGCATAAAAATGCCAAAAAACGTCAAAGTATAGTATGGTATAAAAATGCCAAAAAACGTCAAAGTATATTATGGCAGAAAATGCCAAAAACGACATAGTATAGTATGGCATAAAACGTCAAAAAAACATCATTGTATATTAAGGCATAAAAGGTCTTAAAAACGTCATAGTATGGCAAGGCGTCAAACAAGATAGTATAATAGTATAACATAAGAATGCCAAAAAACATCTAAGTACAGTGCAGTACATAAATGCCAAAAAAAGTCATAGCATAGTATGGCATCAAACGTCAAAAAAATTACGTTGTATAGCAAGGCATAAAAAGTCAAGAAAACAACATAGTATAGTAAGGAATAAAAAGTCACAAAAATGTCATAGTATAGTAAGTCATAAAGTTAAAGTTTAGTAAGCCATAAAAAAGT
>NW_019436953.1:0-648 GCF_002814215.2 Seriola lalandi dorsalis
CTATAAAGTTCACTATGAATGTGTTTCAGCTTTTTCACATTAGATTACAACATCACTTATGGTGGACGAGCCTTGAGTATGACCAGCTCTTAACTGGGTCAGAGTTTAGCAGATATTGTGCGATTGCTGAAGTTTAAAACTGCCTGTGAAAATTGCTGAAAAGTAATAGGGAGGTTTGAATGACTCGTTAGGCTGCATGGAGAGAGTCATTTCTGTTTCCTTCCTGTCATCCTGAAGGCTACTGTGGCCTCGCAAAGTATTGGCAATTCCTGATACTGCTGTAAAGGCTGCTGCATGAATGATTCAAGATCAAAATATATAAAATAAACACAATTTCTTCTTGAAATAAATTTACTACCTATCTACAGCACACAATTCTAAAGGGAGAGATGAAGCCACATGTCATACTCACTGTTATCAATTCAGTAAGTGCTGGTAATCCACTGGTTCCCTCACACAACAGTGAAGATTTTATCTGGAAATACGTTCATTGTTCAGCTGAAATCATAAAGTGGAGTTTCACTATAGTAAAAGAAGTATTCTGTTACTCCACCACGGACTCTCTTCACTTTGCGGTGAAATTCTTGTTTCAAACTTGGTCACAGCTTCTCTTACAGGAAGTGACTGAGCACGAGCAAAACAGAAATA
>NW_019436954.1:0-654 GCF_002814215.2 Seriola lalandi dorsalis
AGTGATATATCTCAGAGCTCCACTGTGTCCAAAAACTATTAAAAACACATGAATGAGACACACTGTTGACATGCTCCTTTATTACCATGACCACACACACATTATTAAATCAATCCCACACACTGTCCTGGTGCTGGAAATACTCACTACAGCACCACATTTCAGGGCTGAAAATAGTCCCCGACAGAGGAACTACTTCTTCCTGTTTGAGTAATGAATCTAGATTTTCATCTTCAGTGGGAACAAACTGACTCGAGGCGTTAAAGTAGTTAAAAAGTGCTGAGAGACGAACTAACTCATTGTTGGTTTAATACAGAAAAACATCAGAGATATCCTTTGAGATATTTCACCGTTAATCACAAGGTTGAACCGACAGGAAAAATAAATCCTGACACATAATGTGATGATAAAATAACAATAATAAAAATCTCATCTCACCGGGGATGTGCTCTCCTCCGTAGGTGATGTTGACGTCATAGAGGCCGGGGGTGAGAGGAACGTACTCCACGCTGCAGCTGCCATCTTTGTTGTCTTTACAGGACATCTTTGACTCTGACGGACCCTCCACAGTGATGCCGAGGCCGCCGATACCTGCCCCTCTGTTAAAGGATCAGTGCACCCAAAATCAGCGATAGCCTGACCTGAAGTTAGAGA
>NW_019436955.1:0-562 GCF_002814215.2 Seriola lalandi dorsalis
TTCTCTCAACGCTGCTTTCCAAACACCAACCGCAGTAAAGCAAGTTATAACACTGTAAAGAAACCTATTTCAAACACTGAAGAAAAACTAAAAGCCAAAGTAGATTAGAACCTTATTTGTTATTTTATCAGATAATGAACTGGCAGAACTATCTCTTAACTGTCAGAGGAACAGTGAAACCTCAGTGACCACAGGCTGACAGCTGAAGGAAGGCACACAACAAAAAAAAGACAGTTGAAAGGAAACAAATATATATCAACATGCTTATACTGAGGAGGGAAATGTAGTTTGGACAGGGTTTGAATGCCTGAACAGGCTCCTCAGTTCCAGAGTTGTTAATTATTTATCTTAACCATTAGTCAGGGACAAAGGAACATTTTCCATCTCTGACAGGACTTCATTTACGGTGTGAAGCTGCAGGGAGAAAGCTGCAGCAGCAGCAGACTGAGTACAGTCACAGCACTTCTTATTGTCACTGCTTGATGCACTTCAGAGCTTCATGTAATATTCATAGAGTTACCACTGACTGATAAAGAAGTGTGGCACACAGCCTCACATGTAC
>NW_019436956.1:0-675 GCF_002814215.2 Seriola lalandi dorsalis
TCATAGAATAGTAATGCATGAAAACATAAAAAACATTTAGTATGAAATGGCATAAAAATGTAAATAAACATCATAATATAGTAAGGCATAAAAAGTCATAGTATAGTAGGCATAAAAAAGTCAAAAAAACGTCATAGTATAGTAAGGCATAAAAATGTCAAAAACATCATAGTATAGTAAGGCATAAATCGTCAAAAAACGTCATAGTATAGTAAGGCATGAATTGTCAAAAAACGTCATATAATACTAAGACATAAACCTGTCACAGTATAGTAAGGCATAAAACATCATAGTATAGTAAGGCATAAAAATGTCAAAAAACGTCATAGTATAGTAAGGCAAAAAAATGTCATAGTATAGTAAGGCATAAAAATGTCAAAAAAAACCGTCATAGTATAGTAGGGCATAAAATGTCATAGTATAGTAAGGCATAAATTGTCAAAAAAAGTCACAGCATAGTAAGGCATAAAAATGTCAAAAAACGTCATAGTATAGTAAGGTATAAATCATCAAAAAAACATCATAGTATAGTAAGGCATAAATCGTCAAAAAACGTCATAGTATAGTAAGGAATGAATTGTCAAAAAACGTCATATATTACTAAGGCATAAACCTGTCACAGTATAGTAAGGCATAAAACATCACAGTATAGTAAGGCATAAAAATGTCAAAAAA
>NW_019436957.1:0-594 GCF_002814215.2 Seriola lalandi dorsalis
GAAAGCGTTGTAAAAAGTTGCCTACATTAACATCCGTGGAAAATCAAGCATTTGAAATATGAAGTGAGAACCGGATTGACGGACACGCACCTGGTCAGCAGCGTTTGTGTCTGATCTTCTGGCTCCTGTATCTTCAAACTCGCTGACTGTGGCTGTTCACAAGTATCTGATCCTGATACACATTAATGCTTCTCTGTGTGTGCGTATTAATGGCGCCTATTTGTCAAAGTGACCAGCTGCAGCAGGACTGTGGGTGGTGCAGTTTTGCCTGCTGTTAAACAAATGAAGGACACTTATGTTTTGTAAACCATGGCAGGCAAATTATCCTTCCATCAGGAGTTCAGAGCACAGGATCAGTCACTGGTGGCGACGATGCTTGAGGATATTTCGATATATTTGTGTTTAAATCTTTAACACAGGAGGGATTATACCATGAATCATACATTTAAAATCACTGTATTTTCTTTTAGATTAACGTACAAACATTGAGCCTTTGAATCTGTCGTGGTGTGAAGATATTCCCACACCAGTGTCATCTATTTGTCATCCATTTAACCTGTTTGACAGGATTCAAATGACCCGCAAACGAAGACT
>NW_019436958.1:0-700 GCF_002814215.2 Seriola lalandi dorsalis
TAGGTAATAAAGTAAATTGGACACTGTTGTACCTGTTTTCATACATGCATGGACACATGATTGGACATAATCATGAAGAAAACAGAAAAGCAGTAGAAGGAAACAAATGAGGTTTTATTTGAAACTATGAAATTCTAAATTAGACATGTATTTTCACAAAAACCAGGACAATTCATGCCCCAGGAGAGAATATTAATTTTCTGGGACAGTAACTTCAAAAAAGAGAACAATGCCGGGAAAACCGGGACAGGTGGCAAACCTATTGGTAAACAGCTGTCAATGCTATTGTTGGCTATGCAGCAATAGCAAAACTTAGAAATAGCTCCTTTAAGAGAACTGGGCACGCCTCTCAACAATAGTCTGAGCTGAGGGCTGAAACAAGCAATTCGATTCATTTTCTGTAGTATTTTTGGTAAACAGATTTGCTGACTATTTGATTTTTGCTTTTTCAATTTGCGAATGACAACAGATGCTTTACTGGTTAACGAAGTTACGGACTGACCATCTTATTTTTGCATATTTTTCCCATCCTGGCTAAGATGCAACTTTGCTGCGGATACATTCATGTAAAAACCAAAAGCAAATGTCTCACAAAAGAGATGCAGTCGTCGAGAAAAAATATTTGAAAACACGTTGAAAACAGCATGAGAATCACTGGCAGGTGACGGCAGCATTGTGCCACACAGAACACCATGTGCTT
>NW_019436959.1:0-659 GCF_002814215.2 Seriola lalandi dorsalis
TCCACAGACCCACTATAGTCCACCTTAAACTGTCTCTGGGTCAGTTCTCAGGACGTTTCTACCTCCTTACTGAGTCTCTGTGCTTTACACTTTACTTTCACTCATTTCCTGCTTTTATTACTGTTAAGTTATCACTTCCTACAGCTGTAATACATTCTACTTCCTCCAGCTGTTTCACAATAAAAGCTTTCCAGCAGTGTGAACTTTTAGCAGGCCTTTTATTGTGAAGCAGCAAGAGGAAATACATTATGTCTATAACCAAGTAAGTAAAACTTTACCTGCTAAAAGTCTATATATTTATGGGTCTTCCACCTAGGAGTAGAAAGATGGCTCAACAGCGCCCCCTAGAAACTTTCATGTAAAATGTAAAAGTCATGACTGTTCTTTGTTTTTAAACTGATGATTAAAACATTATTTTGAATGAAATGTTTCTTTTCTTTCTCTCAGTGTGTCGACATGTCTGCTGCCAGCAACCTGAGATCTGAAGATCAGTTCCTGTGCTCCATCTGTCTGGATGTGTTCACTGATCCAGTCACTACATCATGTGGACACAACTTCTGTAAGAACTGCATCACTACACACTGGGACATTAATGTCCCATGTCAGTGTCCCATGTGTAAAGAGGTTTTCTATGTAAGACCTCAGTTGAGGGTCAACAC
>NW_019436960.1:0-584 GCF_002814215.2 Seriola lalandi dorsalis
TTTGGCCCACAGAGGACGACGGCACACTTCATCTGGGTCCTCCTCATCTGAGCTTTCACCCTCTCCTGTCTCATGCTCTCTCACCGGACCCTCATCCTCTGATAGATCTATGTCTGAATCTCCCTCAATGATTCTATTAAGAATCCTCTCTGCCTCCGTCATAGAACTATCTACTGAAAAAATGTGAAACAAACATAAGTACAAAGTCCTGACGTCCAGTACAGCTGTTTTTCAAATGAAAATAAATAAGCTCAGCTCTGAAAACTCACTCAAATATTCCTGAGATGTTTACTTACTTGAAACAATTGAAATATAACATTAAAAAATGTTTTAATTATGAATATCATGCTTACCTTTCTTTTTTCCATAAAATGTGTTTGTTGGGATGGCGGCCATTTTGAAAAGACAGGCACAGGCAAGTTGGCAAGGTCACACCCCCCACATGTGGTGTCATTTTAAAGCCCCAGTTGTCCTCTTTACGGAACAACAGGACTTAATAGAGTGACATGTATAGTATGAGAGATGTTAGCAAAAACGTAATGTCCACTAGAGTGGACACAAATGAATTGCTGGGTCTCAGGAGG
>NW_019436961.1:0-766 GCF_002814215.2 Seriola lalandi dorsalis
AGCTGTTGGTGAGTAAAGGAATGAAGTTTGATGCTGAACTCACAACGTTTCTTCCAGACTGGTAAGTAAACAGCTGTTAATGCTAACATTAGCTATGTAGCAAAACTTATCGCTCCTTTAAAAGCCTAATTATTTGTACTTAAAATCTGCAGTAAAATCAACTTGTTGCCCAACTATTCAACTACAGTCACTCTAGCATTTTGAGCTACAGTGACTGGATTTTATATTTTTATTCTATTCAATCTATTATTATTCTTTATCATTCAAGTGAAACATTTAAGTTGAGAAAACTCAAATGCGTCATGTTCATTAATAAACCCACATTGCAATACATTAATTCAAAAATGATTTAACATCGGTGTTGACATATACATACAAAACATTCAACGTGGCCTACCATTCCCATACTAAAAAATATTTGTGTACGTTGAATAAGGTGAAAGAGGTCAAAACTCCAGCAACACCTGCTTAATTATTACAATGACATGTTTCGGGTTTTGGCATTAATCAGGGTCATTTCTTCATGCACCTGGGAAGAAACCTCTACTTTGCTCCTATCAGACCCCAGAGAGCTAGTTCCAACTGAGAGGCAGACTGCTGGAAATGTGTCGTCAGGTTTAATTGGAACGATATCACCAGAGGAGAAAACCAGCTTTATTCACATAACATCACTCAATGGAAACACAGAACATACACAACCGTGTTTTGTTGAATTTTCTGAAAAAGTTCCTTCTATTTTGGAAACCCAGATTTCACAGAGTGCCCT
>NW_019436962.1:0-656 GCF_002814215.2 Seriola lalandi dorsalis
TTTTCCTTTGTTTACAGATTGTCGAGTCTGTATTAACGTATCACCTGACAGATGTGGTATATGTTTCATTTTTAGACAACTCCAGCAATCAACCAATATGTGTTGTGTTCCCTCGCTGGTGCTGGAAACTGGCTGTGGGTTCATGAGCATCAGTGATGTTTGAGCCACTCTGCAGAATGTTTTTACAGCGCTCAGTATTCATGAAACAAGCTGAATTGTCAAGCCATGTAAAAGAGGCATAAGTGCTCTTACCCGTTCCAATTGGCCACAGCTGGAGGCGGAGCCAAAGAGCCGGCTCCATCACAAAGCCTCATATATTTATGTCTGAAAAGCCTGTTCAACAGCCGTCTCTGTTATGTCTCAACGCCATGAGTCATACATACAAGTCCTGTCGTCCCACACAGCACCATACTTCACGTCACTCACTCCTTTGTCATGAGGAAACATTTCTCCACAGCTCTGGATTTAATAACCAAAACGTTTCTGTGTGTTCATGTCTGTGGCTGTGTGTCGTTTGACAGGCTGATTAATGATTAATGTGTTACAGGTATCAGGTTGTGTCTGATGCTCTGATGATGTCACAGCTTGTAAGCTGTCGATCATTAATTGAGTCTGACGGTGCATCAGTGAGCAGTGGTGCCAAACGTGGTTTTAGC
>NW_019436963.1:0-664 GCF_002814215.2 Seriola lalandi dorsalis
CAGAGCGTCAGTCTTAGTTTGTCTTAATTAGTCTTAATAATCACTGTTACTTCTTCAGAGTTGGGCCAGTGGGTCCACGATGAGTTTCACTCTCTCCACGGGACAGAAACGTCACACACAGGAACACACACCTAAAAATAGAGACAGAGAGGGTTTAAAATGGACTCTAAAAGCATGTGTGTGTGTGTGTGTGTGTGTGTGTGTTTGAGCCAGGGATGCACCTGCACACGTGTGCATGCCTGCATGCACACACGCGCACGTGCACACACACACACCATGGTGATGGAGACGGTGTGTGTGTAATACGGATATGCAATACCCACAATCCCTCTGTCTGTGGTACTGCCAACTCTATCTGTCTCTCTCTCACCCTCAGTGTCCCCTCCTGCCCTGTGTGTGTGTGTGTGCGCGCGTGAATGTGTGCGAGACTGTGTGTGAGTGCATGAGTGTGTGTGTGTGTGTGTGCATGAGTGTGCGTGTGAGTGTGTGTAAGTGAGTGTGTGTGTGTGCACGTGAGGGTGTGCGCGTGAGTGTGTTGTAAATCACAGCTCTGCCTCAGCAGCAGTAATGAGGTCACTGTTTATAAGCCAACATGTATGAGAGCAGTGTGTTTAAAGAAATGTGCTCAGGACACACACACTCACACACACACACACACACACAC
>NW_019436964.1:0-674 GCF_002814215.2 Seriola lalandi dorsalis
TGAGTTTCCCTTCAGGAACTATTTTAAGTTTATGACTCTGACACAGATTTTCTACACTACAACCTACTCAAGGACCTAAATAACATGATCGCACACTGAACAATGAGTCCTCCATCTGCACAGATCTTTACCCTCTCCTCCAATGAACAATCAAACGCACTTATATATAGATCTAATTTATTAGGTTAGAGATGATTTACAGTGTGATAGAGTGCGTTCTTGATAGATTGCAAATGTTTTGTTGTAAATGTCTTAAAACAAAATGATCTTTAACCACATTAAGAAAGATTATAAACTCCTTTTATTGTTGTTAAGACTCCTGCCTGCGACAGCCATGCAGCGCTGAAGTCATATTGTTTTTGAGTTGTCCATCCCATCCTGGTGAACGTGATGTTTCAGTAATGCCTTAATGAAACTATAGATTTGACACAAATGTCCACTTGTACTGAAGGATGAACTGATTTTATTTTGGTGGTCAAAGGTCAAAGTTCAAAGTCAAGTGATCTCAATATGCAATATATGTAATCTATCAGCAATGCCCAGAGGGAACTGCATCACTTCTGTCACACTGTGACCTCACACAACCTGTTGTTGGCCACAACTCACAAATTCATACACAAACTATAACACAATTTAGCTCAAATGTCTATAAAGATGAAATGAAGTGATGACAT
>NW_019436965.1:0-543 GCF_002814215.2 Seriola lalandi dorsalis
CATACTATACTATGACGTTTTTATGCCATACTATACTATGACGTTTTTATGCAATACTATACTATGACATTTTTTATGTTTTTATGCCATACTATACTATGACATTTTTTTATGTTTTAATGCCATACTATACTATGACTTTTTTTTGCTGTTTTTATGTGATACTATACTATGACGTTTTTATACCATACTATACTATAACGTTTTTATGCAATACTATACTATGACATTTTTTTATGTTTTTATGCCATACTATACTATGACATTTTTTGCTGTTTTTATGCCATACTATACTATGACGTTTTTATGCAATACTATACTATGACATTTTTTTATGTTTTTATGCCATACTATACTATGACATTTTTTTATGTTTTTATGCCATACTATACTATGACATTTTTTGCTGTTTTTATGCCATACTATACTATGATGTTTTTATGCAATACTATACTATGACGTTTTTTGCTGTTTTTATGCAATACTAAACTATGACGTTTTTTTGCTGTTTTTATGCCATACTATACTATGACGTTTTTTGTC
>NW_019436966.1:0-628 GCF_002814215.2 Seriola lalandi dorsalis
ACTGAATGACTGACTGAATGACTGACTGACTGACTGAATGACTGACTGACTGAATGACTGACTGACTGAATGAATGACTGAATGACTGACTGACTGACTGACTGACTGACTGAATGACTGACTGAATGACTGACTGACTGACTGAATGACTGACTGACTGAATGACTGAATGACTGACTGACTGAATGAATGACTGAATGACTGACTGACTGACTGACTGACTGACTGAATGACTGACTGACTGACTGAATGACTGAATGACTGACTGACTGACTGACTGAATGACTGACTGAATGACTGACTGACTGACTGACTGACTGAATGACTGACTGAATGACTGACTGAATGACTGACTGAATGATAGAGTTTTCAAAAACACCCAGTGACAAATCTAGCAACCTCTTGGATGAACCATGGCTACTTAGAAGACAGTTATCAGTAATGACCTCTCTCATGTCTACTCTGTTCAGTGAGCGGCAGAGATGTGGAGCAGCAGTTTATTACCCAAAAAGACACTGTGCGCTGTGTGAGAGACTAAATAACAACATAAACTGAAAAACATGTAAATAAGAGCAGCTTTATTGGGAATTTGACTGTTTTAAGATATTGTGTATGTGAGCACAGAGAA
>NW_019436967.1:0-432 GCF_002814215.2 Seriola lalandi dorsalis
AAAATATACCAGGAACTTTTAGATAATCTAAATAAGATTTTTGTCCTTTAAACTTTGTTGAGTCCTTCCAGTTCAGGATGAGTGCAGGTTTGTTTTATTAAAGCAGATGAATCTTCACCTCAGTCTGAATGCACTCAACTTCAAAAGTCATCCTTGACTGTGAGTGTTTACCTTCCTTCAAAGGAGAGAGCACATTGTACCCTCATGTGAATCCAAGACTGCTCATTATGTCTGTTAGAACAACAACCATTAGTTGATTAATCAGTTGACAGAAACTCATCAAAACATTTTTTATCTATAAATTATTATAAAAGTAATTTATGAAGCAAAAATACCAAACATTCGCTGATTGCAGCTTGTGGAATGGGAATACATGTGACTTCTCCATATTTTAGATCATTATAATGTGAATATCTTTCGGTTTTCGTCAGA
>NW_019436968.1:0-597 GCF_002814215.2 Seriola lalandi dorsalis
TAACTATAGTATGACCTTTGACATTTTTTTGCCACATTATACTATGACGTTTTAATAGTTTACTATACTTTGATTTTCAATGATGTTTATTTTCCCCAAATATAATATGATGATTTTTGACATTCATATGCTTTAAGTTAAATGACTTATTATACTATAACATCATTTTGACTTAGGTATATAGCAAATAAATTATTCAGCAAGATCTAAAACCATTGATAAAAAAAAAGCTCTGGAGCTATTTTAATGAAAATATCACAAACAGATGAGCAGGTTTTGTGTGAGCTGTTTTAATCAAAGCAACGGACCTCCTCCACCTCTTCCTCCTCTTTCTCCTCTTCCTCCTCACTCCCCAAACACGAACAGTCTGATCACTATATTTCTGTCACAAATAATCAGCAGCTGACACACAAGTGAAGA
Organism: Seriola lalandi dorsalis; assembly: GCF_002814215.2. Classification (NCBI taxonomy): domain Eukaryota; kingdom Metazoa; phylum Chordata; class Actinopteri; order Carangiformes; family Carangidae; genus Seriola; species Seriola lalandi. The sequence continues at coordinate 421 of NW_019436968.1, forward strand.
AAAGATATAACACAGCTCTTTATTTCATACAGATCCTTTTTATCAATGTGTCCAGTCAGTCACGAATTTGCACCAGTGATGTCATTCTCCCGCTTTATTGTTACTTTCATTATAATATCAAAGGTTTTGTATTGTTTTCCTTTGATGATGTTTCTGTCGTGTATTTCTTAGTTTTTT
>NW_019436969.1:0-573 GCF_002814215.2 Seriola lalandi dorsalis
ACAACATCATCAACAATAACAACATCATCAACAATAACAACAACAAATATATCAACAACAACATCAACAACAACATACAACAAACATCAACAACAGATGTCCTGCAGATCCAGGAATCAGGAACCTTTACACACGTCACACTGACTGTTTACCGTTGTTCACACTGTGTGTTGATGAACACTGTGACTGTCTGTCTTGTGTCCTTCAGGCCGCTGGTTCGAACTCTCACCAGTCTGCAGCTTTTCCAACACGCCATGAACAGCCGAGATGTCATGTTTGTTTATGTTGGAGCCACATCACAGCTAAAGGTACACACACACACAAACATGCACACACACACACACACACACACCCACAAACACCCACACACACCCACAAACACCCACAAACACCCACACACACCCACAAACACCCACAAACACCCACACACACACACACAAACATGCACACACACACGCCCACAAACATGCACACACACACACACACACACACACACACAAACACCCACACACACCCACAAACACCCACACACACACACACACAAACATGCACACACACACACACACAAAACAC
>NW_019436970.1:0-695 GCF_002814215.2 Seriola lalandi dorsalis
GACCACAAACATCGCCCTCTCGTCCAGCCTCCTTTGGGGGCGTGGCCAAATAAATCATAAAACACACATGATTACAAAGACTTTAAGGAAAGTCTTAACTCAAGGTGTTTTTGTGCGACGGTTTAAGTGACTCAGTAATTCCTAAAGTGTCAGACGTTTAATAATCAGGATCAATCAATAAAACACACGGTTACAAAAGTTCCTGCAGCAAAACAAAGACAAAGATATGTTTCAATATATTAAATAATAAATCTCACAATATTCAATATTATGGAATATCAGCCCAGACTGAATCCACACTCATCATCAGGCGTCTGTGCTGACAGCGGCAGGTCAGGTGAGCAGGTGACTCTGTGGTTACAGCAGGTGACTCTGTGGTCACAGCAGGTGACTCTGTGGTCACAGCAGGTGACTCTGTGGTTACAGCAGGTGAAGGTTCAGAAAGCCGCCGCACGTTTTCTGACTCATGTTCTTCAAACACAGAAAAAAAATGAAGATAAATATAGAAATAATCAGATGTTCACATTTACTCCCTGAACGCTCCTCGTCCTCTCACCTCTCCTCCTCCTCCTCCTTCTTCTTCTTCCCTCTTTACTGCTCATAGCACCTTCAGGTGTTAACGTTATCTCTCTGACTCACTTCGTCTGCGACTGACTGATAAATGGAAGATTTGTTAGAGGATAAAAAGTCCAGGT
>NW_019436971.1:0-614 GCF_002814215.2 Seriola lalandi dorsalis
AATGCATTAAAAGTTATTTGCCCTTTATGTGACATGTAGGCTACTATAGAGATAAACTTGCTTTGCCTTAAAGTTGTTATTTGTTCTGGAAAAACCTCTGAAAAGTTGTTAAATATACAGGGTATCTTAAAAAGCTGAAAACTGGTTAATCATCCATTTATCCATTCAATGTGATGTAATTGTCAGTAAAATCACACACTTGGCAAATGATTCAAGGCCGTATCATTCCTGCTGGTTTTTATTGATATCTTTTATACCATCATACCAGTATGATCATCAGGATTTAGGAGGAATCGGGAGTTAAATACTGCAGAAACCCTGGTATAACTTGTGATATTTGTATTACAGTAGTATATTTGATAGTAGCTATCAGGCAGCCAATCAGATCAGACAGTGTAATGCCTCCTCTGATTTTCAGCACTGTGGACAGCATCACCGAGGGGCGGAGCTCGTCGAAATACTTCTGCTTTCTGATTGGTCGGTTCAGACCAGCAACAAATCCCGTTTTTTTTTTTCTTTCTCGGGGCCCTCGTCCTACCCGGGCGTCTACAACCATCGCAGGGGTATGTGCGTAAAGAAAAGACCTTACGTCACGTGACCGCCGCTTACTCCCA
>NW_019436972.1:0-609 GCF_002814215.2 Seriola lalandi dorsalis
GACCTCTATTCTCCCTCTAATTGTCTTTATTTATATTGAATTATATTGTTTGTCCTCCCTCTGTAACTTATTCCTCACCTGCTTTTCACATCATTGCTTTTGTAAACTTTGCATTTAAAGGTGCTTTATAAATAAAGTTGTTATTATACTGTGATGAGACATGGACAGGTGTATACAGGTGTTTGAGAAACAGGAAGTGAGTGTAGTTTGTAACACACAGCTCATGGAGGCTGGTTCACTGTGAAGTGGTCAATGACTCGTCCTGGTTCAGTTTCTCTCTTCATTCTGACGTCAGTCGTTTCTTTTTCCTCTCGTCTCCCAGCTCGTCCCTCTCTCTCCCTTCTCTCTGACCGGAGACAGACTGGACCAGAAGAGGCAGGTGAGGACAGACGGAGGACGGACATCTTCCTCCTCCGCCACATTTCTCTCCTCCGTTCATTCACACCAACACAAACACTGTCTTTGTCCTGACGTCTGAACAGACTCACAGGCTCCTTCATCAACACTGAACCGTCGTGTTTAACATGTTAGATTATGTTACTACAACTTTAAATTAACATTAAAACCTCCATCCTCTTCTTCTTTGTGTATTTGCATAAAGTCGATAAA
>NW_019436973.1:0-646 GCF_002814215.2 Seriola lalandi dorsalis
GAAAAAATATGAGCAAGCATATCTATCTATATTTCTGTAAATATACTTGCTAAACTTAAAGGAAGTTAGTTGGCTATACCAAGAAATGATACAACTACACATACATGCATGGAAAGGTGCTGCATTTAAAACTTACTAAAAATTGTTAGTTTGATTTTATAGTCTGTCTTAATTTAACACTCATGTCCACATGTGATACGTATGTTGTTATTGATGACTGTAAACACCGAATCTGTCTGTAATGGCCACGAGGCAGACTACACTGTATCCCTATCCTCGTAAGTCATGTGTTGGTGTGCACCTGGTGTTTTGCCCTGGCAAGGAACAGGATGTAACTATGGAAGATACCCATTTGATTTGTCTAACTCGGACTCCTGAAGCCTCATATTAGCTTCAGACAAACTCATGCATTTTTGCATAAAACAGTGTAGTTGCGTAACACTGATTGGGTTTAATGATTGAAGGAAAGATTACCGCCATCATCCAACTTACGGACAGGTGAGTGTTATATTAAAATGAATGTGAAAAATTCCAAACCAATCCTTGTTCACAACTGTTGGCAGATTTTACCTCTTTTTTTTTTTTTCATTTGTGTTTGAATATGTTCCTACAGTTGCCTCACCACTGCTTAATTTTACTTAAAACA
>NW_019436974.1:0-615 GCF_002814215.2 Seriola lalandi dorsalis
AATAAGGCATAAAAATGTCAAAAAACGTCATAGTATAGTAAGGCATAGAAATGTCAAAAAAATGTCATAGTATAGTAAATAATAAGACATAAAAATGTCATAGTATAGTGAGACCTAAAAACGTCATAGTATAGTATGGCAAAAAAAAGTCAAAAAACGTCATAGTATAGTAGGGCATAAAAATGTCAAAAAACGTCATAGTATAGTAAGGCAAAAAAATGTCAAAAAACGATATAGTATAGCAGGGCATAAAAATTTAAAAAAACGTCATAGTATAGTAAGGCATTAAAATGTCATAAAATAATAAGACACAAAAACGTCATAGTATAGTAAGGCAAAAAATGTCAAAAAACATCATAGTATAGTAAGGCAAAAAAATGTCAAAAAACATCATAGCATAGTAGGCCATAAATATGTCAAAAAACGTCATAGAATAATAAGGCATAGAACTTAAAAAAAACGTCTTAGTATAGCAAGACCTAAAAACGTCATAGGATAGTAAGGCATAAAAATTTCAAAAAACGTCATAGTATAGTAAGGCGTAAAAATGTCATAAAATAATAAGACACAAAAACATCATAGTATAGTAAGGCAAAAAAATGTCAAAAAACAATA
>NW_019436975.1:0-765 GCF_002814215.2 Seriola lalandi dorsalis
CGAAGAGATGCTGTGCAAAATGTTGATACGAAGCGGATCAGTATATTTACTTGACAACAGCAAAAAGGTTGAAGGTGTTCTCAGTGAAGTGAAGCAGGAAGTTCAAATCAACCAACGGGATGAAAAGGAAAGGGGACGTTCACACACACATGTAATTTTCTCTCAATCAAATCAATTACAAAAGTTTAGTGATGTCGTGATTCACCGATTCCTTCAGGGGGTTTTTACCAAGGGCTGAATTATCTAAGATCTTCTCCTCTCCATAAAAAAACGTACCCAATGATTAAAACCAGTAAAAAAATTTAAAAAAACACTGAATAAATAAATATTTTCATTATAAAAATCAGTGAGCTGAGCTTCCACTAACATTTGCTCTGCTTGTTTCTCTGATAACTAAAAATCCAAACGTCCCGACGACTAAAATCCTTCATCTGGGTAAAAATATATCGTTAAATAAGTTTTGATGCTTCTGGCAGACAACTGCAACGCTGATGCATGCAGTGCACAACTCAACATAATATATGATTGAGGATAAACGACATGTTCTGCCTGTAAACAGAGGGCCTAAATAACGTTAGCCACAGTAAAGCTTTGTCCGACTACATATGGCATTTTGTTGACCATCGGGTGTTTTCTCTTACTTAACCAAAACCACGATCTTGAATGGGGAGGAAATGTTAATTGGTTGGAAGTAACTTTTGAACAGAGGTCAAGAGAAGCCAGGAGAGTAAAGAGAGGCTGTAACCTTTGTGACTACAGTCTGTA
>NW_019436976.1:0-650 GCF_002814215.2 Seriola lalandi dorsalis
ATAGTATAGTAAGGCATAAAATGCCAAGAAACAGCAAAATATTTTTTTGACAGAAAATACCAAAAAACGACATAGTATAGTATGGCAAAAAACGTCAAAAATAAAACATAGCATATTAAGGTATAAAAGGTCATAAAAAGGTCATAGTATGGCTAGGCATGAGATGAAATAATATAATTAGGCATAAAAATGCAAAAAAAACAAAATATTATAGTATGGCATAAAATGTCAAAAAATACAACATAGTATATTAAGGCATAAAAGGTTATACAAACGTCATAGTATGGTCAGGCATCAAACTACATAGTATAGTAAGGCATAAAATGCCAAGAAACAGCAAAATATTTTATGGCAGAAAAATACCAAAAAACGTCATTGTATAGTATGGCAAAAAACGTCAAAAATACGACATAGCATATTAAGGTATAAAAGGTCATAAAAACGTCATAGTATGGCTAGGCATGAGATGAAATAATATAATTAGGCATAAAAATGCAAAAAAAAAAAATATTATAGTATGGCATAAAATGTCAAAAAATACAACATAGTATATTAAGGCATAAAAGGTCATAAAAAGGTCATAGTATGGTCAGGCATCAAACTACATAGTATAGTAAGGCATAAAATGCCAAGAAACAGCAAAATATTTT
>NW_019436977.1:0-432 GCF_002814215.2 Seriola lalandi dorsalis
AATACACATTATAAACATATATCTTCATATATCCAGAAGATGAATATATGTGATAATAATATATCCCCTCATAGACGACATATATGGCAACATCACTCTTGATATAGCAACATATATATCATATATTACAATTCCATATGGGCGTGAATGATTGCTTTCAGGATGGAGGATGGCAGAGGCTGACGGTGGAGGTTTGGGTTGCAGCTTTCTGCCAGAATGACAGTAGAGGCTGCTGCTGCAGCTGCAGCCAGCTTGAGGAGGCTTGAGGGGCTGGAAGTGGCTGTATGTGGCTGTATGTGGAGGTTCAACATGTGTCTGTTCACCAGAATCAGTGGTAGCAGTTGGAGGCCAGGGCTGCTGGCAGGAGCTGGAGGAGACTGTGGGAGGAAGTTTGGGCTATAGCTCTCTGCCAGAATATACAGGTGGTGGCAG
>NW_019436978.1:0-668 GCF_002814215.2 Seriola lalandi dorsalis
TTTATCAAGGATTTAGGCCAGTTTCAGGTCCTTTAGAAGTTGTCATTTTTATTTATTTTCTCATAATTTGGACATTGTGAAGCCTTTTGAGATTTCAATTGTGATTATGGTTAATGAAAATAAACGTGACTGAGTGGGTCTACAATTTGAGAGACACGTTACAGACCCTTGGTGTCATAATGACTTTTGAATAAAATATCATAATAGTTTAGTTTAGTTTAGTTTATTTTGGTCATTTTCCAACTTATAAAACTCAAACACCCTGATAGACAACAAATAAACAAATAAACATTAAGTTAATGCTTTTTTAAGCACTAAAGCAAAAGATAAACCAGAAACAAAACAGGAATGAAAAGGTGTAGGCTGAAGCCTTAGTTTATTGCACCTACCCTTTTTACATAATACATAAAGATAGTCATCAGCATAAATTACTGTCAGTTAAGCATGTTGGTGAATGTTGTGCATACGTGTTCCTCCAGTTAAACCGCTGGCCTTCCTTATGTTTATAAAGACACAAGGAGCTCCCACATGCGAGATGGCACAGTGCAGTATGCAGGGCTCAGGTGAAACCAACCTTAACACTAGGGGGTGCTAAAAGGCTCCAGCTTGACTCTGAACTGGCTTTTCTTCTCCTGGATGTGTAAAATTAACTTGATGGCTACATAATG
>NW_019436979.1:0-770 GCF_002814215.2 Seriola lalandi dorsalis
GGTAAACAATACCTCATAGTAGTAATTGCACACCTGCCCACCACGAGCAGTCACCAAGTCATTCCTCACTTGAGAAGCATGTTTGCCAGGTGAGGAATCCCATTGGAGCTGGTAACAGACAACAGTAGCCAACAGAACTTTGGACATATAATGTCCAGCCCTCACTGTCTTCAGGCAAATGGTTCAGCTGAAAGGAGTGTCGCAACAGCTAAACGAATTCTGCACCAGCCTCTGATGAGCTACCGAGCCACCCTGATCACTGCGACATGTCTGAGTCCTGCCCAGTAATGATCGCTCAACAGACAACAGTCCTGATTCTACCTGAGCAGCTATAGCCCAGTCCTGTTGATTACACAATTGTCAGGCTGAAGGATCAGCACACCAAAACTGCCCAACGCTTCTCTTACAACAGACATCACTCTGCACAACCTTTGCCTGCAGCAGAGTCAGAGTGTTAATGTCAAACTGGATGGAGAAAAAGGCTGGAACACTCCTTCAAAAGTCATTGCCTAGACACCAGAGCCCAGATCCTATTATGTGCAGACAGACCAGGGCGTAGTTTATTGCAGGAATAGGAGACATATCCAGGAAGTGCCAGAGTCATCGGTGCAGCAAAAGAGAGCAGTGAACTGAGATATGGCTCTCCTTGTGAAACGGGTTCCCCTTCTGTTTCCCCAGGTACCCGTCTCTCCAGTTCCCACAGTAACTCTCAACACAAGGTCTACTCCAAAGAGGACCTCAGCAGGGAGAGTGGGACTGTTTCTCCAATG
>NW_019436980.1:0-730 GCF_002814215.2 Seriola lalandi dorsalis
GCAGTGTTTCCGTAGTGTTGTTACTAGTGGGTGGCTGTTGATTGGCTCTGCTTCACCTCCTCTTCGATCAGAGCTCTGGATCCCCGGGTGACACTGGACAGACGTAACTACACAGCAAACAGACACAAGACCTTTGCTGTGTCTCCATTCACATACTTCCACACTCACATTTGCTATTTTGAGGGGCGTTCACATTGACATGTATGGCAACATAGATTGTAATATAAGAACCCGGATGGACGCTTCTTACCCTCAACGGTCGCCATCTTGGCTACGTAGCAGAACGTATTTTCAAACTTGTGAAAACAGCAACCACGGGACCAAATGCAGCCTAGTTTCAATGTGACACGTGGGTCAGACACAGGACAGTAAAACCTTCATTTAGAAGTCAAGTGAGGAAAGCAGCCATCAGGCTATCAAAAATCTCACACCACACCAGTGAGTATAATGTTAACACAGCGTACTGGACTACTGCCTTCTCTCTACACCAGTGTCTCTCAAACGTTTTCAGACCAAGGACCACTTCACCACTAAAATAAAACTCATAGATAGACTCATACTGTAGCAAGCTTAAGATGACTACATTACTAGTAAAGCTTAACACTTCCCTGTTGTGTCCGTTATGTCGGAGGTTTCATTTGATTTTCCTTTAACCGACCCAGTCTTAATCCTCCGCTCCGTGATCTTGTCTGTGGTCAGTGTTTGATAGTTAACAGGCTGATAACTGGTG
>NW_019436981.1:0-713 GCF_002814215.2 Seriola lalandi dorsalis
ATAGTAAGGCATAAAAATGTCAAAAAACGTCATAGTAGAGTAAGGCATAAAAATGTCAAAAAACGTCATAGTATAGTAAGGCATAAAAACGCCAGAAAATGTCATATTATAGTAAGGTGTATAAAAACATTTTAAAAAACGTCATAGTATAGTAAGGCATAAAAACATCAATAAATGTCATAGTATATAAAGGCATAAAAATGTAAAAAAATGTCATAGTATAGAAAGCATTAAAATGTCAAAAAACGTCATAGCATAATAAGGCAGAAAAATGTAAAAAAAAAAAAAGTCATAGTATAGTAAGGCATAAAAATGTCAAAAAATGTCATAGTATAGTAAGACATAAAAATTTCAAAAAACGTCATAGTATAGTAAGGCATAAAACGTCATAGTATAGTAAAGCATAAAAACTTCAAAAAACATCATAGTATAGAAAGGCATAAAAATGTGACAGAATGTCATTGCATAGTAAGGCATAAAACATCATAGTATATTAAGGCATAAAAATGTCAAAAAACGTGATAGTATAGTAAGGCATAAAAATGTCAAAAAATATCATAGTATAATAAGGCATAAAAACATTAAAAAAAACATCATTATATAGGAATGCATAAAAACGTCAATAAATATCTAAGCATTGTAAGGTATAAAATGTCATAGTATTGTAAGGTGTATAAACGTCAAAACATCATAGTATAGTAAGGCATAAAGAT
>NW_019436982.1:0-738 GCF_002814215.2 Seriola lalandi dorsalis
CCCTCAGGTCCACAAACACTAGTACACTAGTCATTCCCCGCACCAAAACTCAGGAAGGGGAGGCTGCATTTTCTGTTTATGCCCCACGCAGGTGGAACAGTTTGCCTGAGGCAGTAAAGACTGCCCCGTCAGTCAATCTTTTTAAAAATAGGTTAAAAACTTTTCTCCTCTTAACAGCGTTTGATTGAACGTGTGTGCGTGTGCGCTTGTCTACTCTGTGCTATTTGTATTGTTTTTTTTTATTGTTTTGTTGTATGCTGTAAAGCGCATTGTGTCTGCCTTGTGCATGAAATGCGCTCTATAAATAAAAAAAAATAAATAAAAATAAATAAATAAATAATTGTTTTAGTTTAACTTGCTAATGGTTTTCACCCACTGTATTTTTTAACCCACTGAAAGATACCACTTCTGCCCAGCAGGTGTCGTTTACAACTATTAGCTTCTAAACTACTGATGTGGTAAATGCCATTTGGCAGCTGTCACTGGCACTAATACCTTACAATTTTTTTAACAAAGCTTTCCTGACTACCTAAAGTTAATGTTAAGCCTCTCACGGCCCGTGTAGCCAAAGTCGTGTGGGATGACAAACCATAACACTGTTAAACTGCCTCATGTGTGAATGTGGTCTAGTAGTAGTAAATGGCACATCAACGTTACAGTAACTGAAGTGTTTGTGTTCAACAGGCAACATGCAACAGTCTGAGTAGTGAAATAACCACTGAATGTGTTGAAAGTGAT
>NW_019436983.1:0-660 GCF_002814215.2 Seriola lalandi dorsalis
AATGTATAATTAAAGGCAAACTGAGCAAATTTGTTATTTCAGAAGAGCGTATCAAACTGGTAGCCCTTCGTATTACTCGGTACCCATGAAGTAGCTCTCAGTTTCAAAAAGGTTGGTGACCCCTGCTCTAGGTCAATGCCCGGACCGCCCACTCTCCTCTTCCCCCGCCTCAACTTCTCCCGAGAGTTCCTGTAATAAACGAGACGTGACTCACGCAGTGAAACGTCACGCAGTGAAACGTACATAAAGGTTTTGAAACTGAAAGCGGCTCAGTTTGTCCAGCGACTGTTGATCTGTCCACGTCTCAAATCCTCATGATGGAGATGAACTTCGAAGAATTCATGTACGCTTCTTCTCTCTGGACTTTCTTCCTCCTCTTGGCTTCCGTCTCCTGCTCACCTGTTAAAGGTAAGATACGTTACTACCGTGTGCTACTGTTAGCTCGTGAAAACAAGTTGTTTACTGTCTGTGTTCGTCATTCATTCATTTCACTGTCTGTTTTTTTGTTGTCGTACCAGTGTAGTTTCATTACAGCTGAAAACTACCATTAAAGTTTAAGTTTTAAGCCCAAATCTCTTTTTTAAGTCTATATTTGTTTTCGTTACGGAAAATGAATGAAGCCGAATTAGCCGTTAACAATCCCTGTTCGCTGTTTGCTGT
>NW_019436984.1:0-691 GCF_002814215.2 Seriola lalandi dorsalis
GTCTGAACGTCGTTGTTCTGACTCACATGTTTAACTTTGCCAAATCTGGCAGTGAGAGCACTTTCGTCTGTAAACAACATGCTCAGCATCACTCGTTCATTTCATCATCAGTTTTCTCCTCCTCCTCCTCCTCAACCTTTAAAGTCCTGCTAACGGCCTGACATCAGTCAGAGTCTCGGGTCCGGACGACCCGGGTCATCATCAGATTATTTAACCGGTGGACTGAGTCCAGCTGGCTGCGCTCAGACACAGTTCACGTCCTCGTTCCTCATCCTCACACAAACACACACTTCATTCAGCTGGAGAACAAATAAAACTAGAAAACATGGCGAGCGTCTCCTCACATGTGACTCCAACTGCTCTGAGGATTGTCCAGAGTGACCAGGACATCGGTTCTGAAAAATGTCTCAGAACTTGGACAAACAAAGCAAAACTTTCTGCATGAATCTGTCCAACCTGCTCCTCACGTCGTTTAGATTAAAACCACCTGGTCAGGGAAAGATGGAGGTTTGGGTTAAAACAGTTTGATGACACTCAAACGGTCAAACACACAGACTGTAAATGAAGATGGACGTCGCCTCTGTGACGTCACACAGGTTTCTGAAGCTCAGAGTGAGCTGCTCCACCGTCGCCATCTTAGTCTTAGTGTTTAGTTGATCTCAGTTTAAGTTGAAGGGCCCGAGTTTAGAAA
>NW_019436985.1:0-629 GCF_002814215.2 Seriola lalandi dorsalis
TGTGGACCCTGTACACATGAGTGTGTTTGCTGTGGATCAGAGGAAAAAGAGTCGAAAAGGTGTGTATGAAAACACATTTCAAGAAGGATTCCTGTTCGTCGAGGACCGTTTCATAGAACCTATAGCTTTCATAACGAGAGGCTACTGCTGGGAAGAAGAGGGAAAGGGAGACAGAGTGAAACACGCTGAAAAACTCCCTGCAGCAAATTAATTTTGACAGAGCATGTTTTTCTTGTTTTATTTACACCATACAGATTCTGTTTGTATTGGGGAAAATATATTATTGTTTATCCTTTGAATCCTATAGTGTTTCAGAATTAAAAACACTGATTTAGTTCTGCTGAGATTTAGTCCAAACAGTTTCATGGCATGACATTTAATTTCCTTTGTAATCAACATTAGCTGTTATATTACTGTAGATGCAGAAAACAAAATAGAGTTAGAGTGCACACAGTTGGCAGCCATGATTGAAATGGGTCATTGGTTAATTACTTGCCATTTTAGATAAACAGAACAAATGCAGTGTAGATTTAGCTACTCAACAGTTTAGCAGGAGTAGATGAAAACATCAAATTAAAGGTCACTTACCCAAGAGTCTGATTCTCTGCGTTTATCACGTTTCTAATTGG
>NW_019436986.1:0-527 GCF_002814215.2 Seriola lalandi dorsalis
TCCTTGCATTTGACATCAAATAATGAATTCTGTGATATAGTTGGAGAAGTTAAAAACATTGCTATTTGTAGTAGACAAATGAGGGTACTTTGTATCAAAATCTGAGTACCCTACCGCAAACATTCTGCAAGTTATAGGAGCTGAGTCAAAAAGTGTTACAACCATCCCCAGTCTCCCCTATACATGTTAGAATAGGGAAATTTAAGGGTAGGTAAGGAATGTGGTCATGATAAATACACTGTACACTAATTTAAGGTCTGAGATGATGCTCTGCTGTCCTCTAATGTCCCTTCTTTTGTCACACAAACTGAAGCAGCAAAATTGCACAGAAACATGTGGCTCAAATAAGAATAGCTTCATAGACTGTATTACAATTGTCACAGTTGTCCCCATGATACTATGCAGATATGTGTTAAGATACATGGTCAGTCAGTGTATCTGAGGGAGTCTGAGGGGTCTAATCACAGACAAGGAATTTTGTCCCTACCCTTTCCTTTTTTGAAATGTTGTTGTGTTAATGTATTTTT
>NW_019436987.1:0-663 GCF_002814215.2 Seriola lalandi dorsalis
TGGTTGTAACAATATAGTAAGGCAAAAAAACGTCATAGTATAGTAAGGCATAAAAAGGCAAAAAAATGTCATAGTACAGTGAAGCATAAAAAGTCATAAAAACGTCATAGTATAGTAAGGCAAAAAAATGTCATAGTATAGTAAGGCATAAAATGTCAAAAAATGTCATAATATTTTAAGGCATAAAAAGTCATAAAAATGTCATAGTATAGTAAGGCATAAAAATGTCCTAGTATAGTAAGGCAAAAAAACGTCATAGTATAGTAAGGCATAAAAAGTCATAAAAACGTCATAGTAGAATAAGGCAAAAAAACGTCATAGTATAGTAAGTCATAAAATGTCATAATATTTTAAGGCATAAAAAGTCATAAAAAAGTTATAGTATAGTAAGGCATTAAAAGTCATGAAAAAGTCATAGTATAGTTAGCCATAAAAAGTCATAAAAAAGTCATAGTATAGTAAGGCAAAAAAATGTCATAGTATAGTAAGGCAGAAAAAATGTCATAGTATAGTAAGGCATAAAAACGTCATAGTATAGTAAGGCATAAAATGTCAAAAAATGTAATAATATTTTAAGGCATAAAAGTCATAAAAACGTCATAGTATAGTAGAGCATGAAAAGTCATAAAAAAGTTATAGTATAGTAAGGCATTAAAAGTCATG
>NW_019436988.1:0-851 GCF_002814215.2 Seriola lalandi dorsalis
ACCAGAATCTGAAGATGTCACTTGGGACTCTCACAAGGATTCTTTTTTGGCATTTTATAGAATAAATGATTAAGTGAGAAAATGATAAATCAATCTATGCAGGAAAACCTGCTGTTGTGATTTCTAGAAAAGTAAACTTGAAAATTTTTTGACTTGGTGGCTCAGTACATACATGTCACTAGCTAATATCTTGTGGCTGTGGTTAGACCTGCTACAGTTAATCAATTAGTTGGTCTACGGAAAAATATCAGCAACTATTTTGATAATTAATTAATCATTTTCTATGCAAAAATGCAGAAATATGAAGATTTGCTGCTTTTCTATCATAGTAAACTGAACTTCTCTGAGTTTTGGACTCTTGACAAAACAAGACATTTAAAAATGTTGACTTGGATCACTTTAATCAATTAATAGAGAAAATAAGTGATAATGAAAATATTTACTTGCAGCCTTAGTTGCATTGCCATCATATAGTAACAACAAGAATCTGATTTGATCCGTATTTTTTTTGTTTCTGAGGTTTTGTAATTTCATATTTTCTACTCATGATGTCATCCAGACAATGCAGGAGGAGAAGGACAAGCCCAAGCGGAGGCCTCTGGTCAGGGCTGCATCGGAGGAGAGCTCCAGTGATCTGAGTTCAGTAAGCTGCTCTCCGTTCCCCGGAGACACGCTGCCCTGGAACTTGCCCAAACACCACCGCATCAAAAGATCCAAGTCGGCGTCCGGAGACGTGCTGGACCCAGCAGAGAGGGCCGTGATCCGCATTGCAGGTACCAAGTTTGAACAGACAGGAAATGGAGGTAGAAGTGAAGGAGATGGTGTGTAGGTAGATATTTCATGAAGAAGCT
>NW_019436989.1:0-621 GCF_002814215.2 Seriola lalandi dorsalis
TAGTTAATGTGAAAAATACCACTGATAAATTAAATAAAACGTATGTGAACTGCTTCTTTAGACTCCTGCCCACTTAAGGCATTTAAGATTTGATTGTCACTGCCACCGGATGTTGCACTAGACCACCAGCATTTCAGACCAAAATAAATGCTTTGTCAGCCACACATCTGGTCTCCATTCAGTTTCTCAGCTAGGTGTTATGATGTCCAGTTAAAGCGGAAACTACATACACAAGAGGCACAACTGAATAAAGTTACTTTGTTACACGACAACAGAAAACAATCTAGCCACAACCATTAGCCCACGATAGCACTGACATGATATGCTCCACAGCAATGCTGGCATCAAGCCAACTACTAGTACTAAGTACTAAACTATATTGATGTCGAAGCATATCTCTACAACAATTAACCCTCCATTGTCTCACTGCTCGGGACTACCAGTGATTTCTAAAATTAGATAATATATGTCATTTTATATTGGTAATGAAATGCAAAGCCAACACTGGACATGAAAGGGTGCACTAGCTAAGAGCTAACTAGCTAGCTAACATTAGTTAGCTAAACTGTAACTTCAGGAAAAAGTTAGAACCTAGCTAACATTTGTTAGGTGCTATCGCTA
>NW_019436990.1:0-563 GCF_002814215.2 Seriola lalandi dorsalis
GTGACATCATCACCTCCTCATTATAGGAACCTTAACAGGCAGATAGACCAATGGAGAAATGCCAGTGTTAGTTGTTCAGATCATCCCGGGGCTCTGAAGAACTATTTGTGAATAATTGGTTGATATTGTAAATTTATATCTGAATATATTAAATAAAAGTGTTATAAAGTCAATAATGGTGCGTATGTTATTTGTAATTAAGTTTCCAACCCCACTTTAGTTGAAAGACTACATACAGAGACTTAACAGTTTAATTTACATTTCTTCAGTATATTATATTTTATGAGAAATGTAAGAAAATTGATCTGAATCTTAATCAGTAAATATTGTATTTAGATTGTTCTTCTACAGGTTTTAACATTATTTTACACTTAAAGATTCAATGTTAACACAAACACTGCAAGTTGCAGTTTGAGATGATTTTAATGTTTTACACAGTATTTTTTACTTTGTCTTCCAAAACAAATTATATTATATATTAATCTTGTGATAATATTTAATTGATTGACACTTAATTTTATTATTAGGAAAAAGTTTCTCTGCAGAAACTTTAGTGGCGTCAC
>NW_019436991.1:0-593 GCF_002814215.2 Seriola lalandi dorsalis
CAAAAAATTTTATGGCACAAAGACCATTGAATGATTTGATGCCTACAAATAAAGACCAGATTTATGTATTTAAATTTGTAGATTTGTACACAGGGTGGTATGCACTTGTTTGCTCACTATTAATTGTGCTATGAATGGTGTGCTGAGGTCCCTTATTTTGATGTGTGTGTGTGTGTGTGTGTGTGTGTGTGTGTGTGAGAGTGTGTGTGTGTGTCAGCGTGTTGAGATGGAAAGTTAATTCTTAACCTTGGATACAGTAGTTGACACAACAGTTTTATCACAACATCCATGTAGAAATTGGAGCTTTTAATCATATAAGATGATCTCCATTAGATGAGGAAGATCGCGTGATAAGATCGAAAGCTTTAAAACAGCTACTAAATAGACCTTGTGGAGAAATTAGAAATGAAACTGAGTTTTTGGTATAAACCTTCGGGCTCTGATAACTAACTGGTAGTCACTGGTAGTGAACAAGATTAAATAATCAATAGAAATGAACTGATAAAATTGAAAAGCTCTGTACCTCCAGTGGTACAAGTGTGTTTTGAAATACAAACATTGCTCTCTCCACTGCTACAGCAGCATATTTCTCT
>NW_019436992.1:0-734 GCF_002814215.2 Seriola lalandi dorsalis
GATCAAACACTTCAAATAAAACACAGAAGAAGAAGAAAAATATGGAGCTTTGTTTGTTGTGACATCACAAAGTACCAGAAGTCCTGACGGCTGGTTTTAAGGCTCAGTTTCTGAATACAGGCTGTGTGCATTTCTCTGTGGACTGAGGCTTTGATACTTTCACAGTATTAATATAGAAGCTAGAGCTGATCTATAATCACACTACACATGGACACAGACCTTCACACCGGAGGAGCTTTAAATTGAGACGATCTGCTGGAGAAAAGACGTCTCACTCTGTTGGATTTTTCAGAGCTAAACAAACACTGCTGTGCAGTTTAACAGGAAGAGCAGCTCTGAGGACAGTAGAAGACAGTAAAGACCATCTCATGAACATCAGTCATTCCTCCAGCGTCTGGGTCTCAGGAAACACAGAAGGACAGAGAGGAGGGAGAAGAAGAAACGTCTCAGATCATCTTCACATATCTGAGGAAAATTATCAAGTAGTTACCGGTCAGTTTCCCAGCATGCAGTGCAAGTCGGTCAGTCGGACACTCGGCTCCGTCTGGCTCTTATGTTAGGCCGGCTGTGTGTGTGTCTGTGTGTGTGTGTGTGTGTGTGTGTGTGTGTGTGTGTGTGTGTGTCGTGTGAGTAGACGTACATTTGCTGTGTCAGTGGCAGGTGCAGATTAGACGGGTCGTTGTCCTGACAGTTGCAGCCGACCCAAAACAACACATGCAACACACACACACACA
>NW_019436993.1:0-663 GCF_002814215.2 Seriola lalandi dorsalis
CAAAACCCAGATTGCCTTCTTTCTCTTTATTTTGAAATGGTGTTACTACAAAGAAACAACTAACCCTTCGTTAGATTCAACACATGATGTACTTTTGAACTTAAACAGTAGTCGGCCTCAGCATTTCTACATCTGCAGTATATCACAGAGAGATAGTGACATCATGGACTACCTTCATGTGCTTTTTGAACATAATGAGCACTGGCTGCACTTGAACGGCATGCTCTCCCTGTGTTTGATCCTGGTGTTTTTTCATATTCGAAGATCTGTGAAGCTTTGCCCACAGATGCAGCATGTTTATGGACTATCTTTAGTGTGACACCTTACATGTTCTTTTGTGTGACTTAAGTCTGTATCTCTTTCGACAAATGGGACAGGCAAATGGTTTCTCGTCAGTGTGCACGCTCATGTGACAGATCATTTGACTTCTGTTGTCCAATATTCAACCACAATTACACAGGTCAACTCTTTCCTGATTGACTTTGACAACTATTTTTTTCATGAGCTGCAAGGTGCGATTTTAACTTTTTCTTCTTTGTATATACTGGAGATGCTAATGTAAGGCTAATTAACGATTACAGGACACCTGAAAAGTGAGTGATACTTGTATTTATAAGTCCCAGTTCTGTTGTACTCTATATCAGCACTCATGGAATGACTCCC
>NW_019436994.1:0-634 GCF_002814215.2 Seriola lalandi dorsalis
GTAATATTTATCCCCATAGATCCTCGCATAGATTCACACTGAACTGAGTTTCAAAAATACAGGACAAAACGCATCACCTATTTATTTTAATCACTCTGCCCTCAACATCACAGTACAACAGTTACCATGGTCAGAATACATGAAAACGGGACTGTCCTCCTTTTTATATCATAGATAAAAAAACATTGGCAATTTGAATATACTGACCGTCGAACTGGAAATGTCCCCGTTTTCACTTCAGAAATATGGTCACCTTAGATTATGGGCCTCTATCAAACGGCTGAGATTAATGGTACAACTATACACAACTACCTTCACTATTGTTGTCGCGGTAAAGTTGCCAGTCGCTGCTGTTCTCACGGCAGTTTCAGCCAATAGCTTCCCTCGACACCACAAATGAACATCTACATTTCTGTGTTAAGTCCTGAGCCTCCGAGGTGATGGGTAGGTGTCATTTGAACTTTGGACAGAACCAGAACTTTACGCTAAGATAGGCTAACCACCGACCTGACTGCAGCTCCGCACTCACACCCAGACATGAGGCGTATATCCTCTCCCTCTTGGCTAGAAACCAGAGAAGCATTTATTCCAAACCTTTAATACGTGGGGTATTTGTAGCAGGTGAGAGTTTTAG
>NW_019436995.1:0-610 GCF_002814215.2 Seriola lalandi dorsalis
GTATATTAAGGCATAAAACGTCATAAATATGTCATAGTATGGTAAGGAATAACTCAATATAGTATAGTATGAGATAAAAATACCAAAAAAGTCAGAATATATCATGGCATAAAAATGTCAAAAAAACATCATAGTATAGTATGGCATAAAACGTCAAAAAAACTTCATAGTATATTAAGGCATAAAACGTCATAAATATATCATAGTATGTTAAGGAATAAAACAATATAGTATAGTAAGACATTAAAAATACCAAAAAACGTCCTAATATAATATGGCATAAAAATGTCAAAAAACGTCATAGTATAGTATGCCATAAAACGTCAAAAAAACATCATAGTATATTAAGGCATAAAACGTCATAAAAACATCATAGTATGGTGAGGAATAAAACGATATGGTAAAGTAAGACATAAAAATGCCAAAAAACGTCAAAATATATCATGGCATAAAAATAAAAAAAAACGTCATAGTATAGTATGGCATAAAACATCAAAAAAACATCATTGTATATTAAGGCGAAAACGTGATAAAAATGTCACCATATGGTAAGGAATAAAACGATATAGTATAGTAAGGCATAAAATTGCCAAAAAACGTCATAGTATAA
>NW_019436996.1:0-577 GCF_002814215.2 Seriola lalandi dorsalis
TATCTTTAATTTCTTTCCTTCAAAAATCCAAACCCTTTTCAACTCAACTGAAGGAGATATTACTTTTTAAAAGGTTAATTGGGGCATAACTCAGCAAAACCTTTTCACAAAACTATTCCTTTACCTGAACATTTAATCAGAACTCCATTGGTTCCTAAGCAAATTAAAAACAAAACTTTTCCACGTCACCAAAACTTGTTGCAAGCACTTAAAGGGGTGAAGATGTTTCCTTAAGCAGCAGTGCGTTCAGCTCTCCCAGCATCTGTATATCACAGTCTCTGTCTTCACACAAATACACACATACACTCACTCACAGAGAAAAACATGCACACATCTTTCAATAGATAAGGGATTACTATCCTCGTAGGTAGACTGAAGGCACACACGCACGCGCACACGCACACACACACACACACACACACACACACACACAGACACACACACACGCACACAGGTGACCAGCTGAACAGCTTGTTAAAATGTCCTGTTAAAGTTAAAGCTTACCACACTCTCACTTCTGGGCGTGTGCATTGTGTGCGTGCGTGTGTGCGTGCGTGCGTGCGTGCGTGCGTGCGTG
>NW_019436997.1:0-639 GCF_002814215.2 Seriola lalandi dorsalis
TTTGACCTTTGGCCTCAGCTGCTGTGTAGAACTGGTCTGACTGGTCGCTGTTACTGGGAGGTCGAGTGGAGAGGAGGGGTTCATATATCAGTGAGTTACAGAGGAATCAGAAGGAAAGGAAACAGTGAAGACTGTGTGTTTGGAAGAAATGATCAGTCCTGGAGTCTGATCTGCTCTGATGATGGTGGTTACTCTGTCTGGCACAATAAGAGGAAAACATCCATCTCCTCCCCCTCCTCTTCCTCCTCCTCTTCCTCCTCCTCCTCCTCCTCCTCCTCTCACAGAGTAGCAGTGTATGTGGACTGTCCTGCTGGCTCTCTGTCCTTCTACAGAGTCTCTGACTCACTGATCCACCTCCACACCTTCAACACCACATTCACTGAACCTCTGTATCCTGGTTTTGGGTTTGTGTTCTTCTTATCTCGTTCCTCGGTGTCTCTGTGTTGAGTGAAGGAGGGAGAGTCTGGAAGTGACAGCAGCTTCAGTCCTGTGGTTTAAATGTTGGTGGTGGATGAGGTGTCATGTCTTAGAGGAAGTAAAAATTATTTCTGTGCTGAACTTGTGTTCACACTGTGATGAATTTTATACTCACTTTAATAAAGTTTTCATCGAGCAGCATCTTGTAGCTTTTAATGTTTT
>NW_019436998.1:0-592 GCF_002814215.2 Seriola lalandi dorsalis
TGTTTCTTGTTTCCAGTTTTCATGCTAAGCTAAGCTAGCTGTTTCTTGTTTCCAGTTTTCATGCTAAGCTAAGTTAGCTGTTTCTTGTTTCCAGTTTTCATGCTAAGCTAAGCTAGCTGTTTCTTGTTTCCAGTTTTCATGCTATGCTAAGCTAGCTGTTTCTTGTTTCCAGTTTTCATGCTAAGCTAAGTTAGCTGTTTGTCTGTTTCCAGTTTTCATGCTAAGCTAAGTTAGCTGTTTGCCTGTTTCCAGTTTTCATGCTAAGCTAAGTTAGCTGTTTCTTGTTTCCAGTTTTCATGCTAAGCTAAGTTAGCTGTTTGCCTGTTTCCAGTTTTCATGCTAAGCTAAGTTAGCTGTTTGCCTGTTTCCAGTTTTCATGCTAAGCTAAGCTAGCTGTTTGCCTGTTTCCAGTCTAGGATGTTTGTACATATCTGTGTGTCTGACAGATTGTGTGTATGTTGTTATGTCTGCATGTGTGAAGTGTGTGAACAGTTTTTTATGTTGTTTATGTGATTTGTTCATCTGTGTGGTTTTGTGTGTATTTCATTTGTTTAATGTGTGTGTGTGTGTGTGTGTGTGTGTGTGTGTGTGT
>NW_019437000.1:0-604 GCF_002814215.2 Seriola lalandi dorsalis
GACAAACTGGAGGTGAAATTGGAATATGTAGATTGATCTGTCAAATGAATTAAAATTTAAACCTTCATCTTGCACTGAAGTTGTTCACTGATTTACCTGATACCAGAGGTCCACATCCTCTGAGTGCACATCGGCTACAACAACACCTTTCACTGCTCCACTCTTATTGAACATATCTGCAAAAACACCATCAGAAGAAACCTGCCAAACTACTCACAGTCAGTTTTCTTCCATTTTATTTAATGCTAGAATCTCTGCTTGCGGAACGTTAGGTGATATCATGCTGTCACCTGTCTTGTGTATCTTGTATCGTGTAACTTCAGTGTCCCCAGTTCAAATCTGGATAGGGACCTTTTTTTATTTTTTTGCATCTTATCTCTTCCAACAAATTTCTCATCAACTCCATACTTAGTACAGACAAAAACAATCATCTCAAGTTGAATGAAGTTGCAGTTAAGCTCAGGCTTCTAACATGAATTGGGATGCAGACCTGGACCTGCATCACAGCCTGAGGCTTTGAGCAGGGTGTGTGATTCTTCAGTGATTATGAACAGATGATAATTCTAAAGCTGTGTCACGTAGCATTTTTAAACTTATGTTATCC
>NW_019437001.1:0-689 GCF_002814215.2 Seriola lalandi dorsalis
AACGTCATAGTATAGTAAGGCACAAAAATGTCAAAAAACGTCATAGTATAGTAAGGCACAAAAATGTCAAAAAGACGTCATATTATAGCAAGGCAAAAAACGTCATAGTATAGTAAGGCAAAAAAAGTCATAGTATAGTAAGGCATAAAAATGTCAAAAGAACGTCATAGTATAGTAAGGCAAAAAAAGTCATTAAAACGTCATAGTATAGTATGGCATAAAAATGTAAAAAAACGTCATATTATAGCAAGGCATAAAAATGTCAAAAGAACGTCATCGTATAGTAAGGCAAAAAAAGTCATTAAAACGTCATAGTATAGTATGGCATAAAAATGTCAAAAAACGTCATAGTATAGTAAGGCACAAAAATTTCAAAAAAATGTCATATTATAGCAAGACAAAAAACGTCATAGTATAGTAAGGCAAAAAAAGTCATAGTATAGTATGGCATAAAAATGTCAAAAAACATCATAGTATAGTATGGCAAAAAAAATGGCAAAAAACGTCATATTATAGCAAGGCAAAAAACGTCATAGTATAGTAAGGCAAAAAACGTCAAAAAAAGGTCATATTATAGCAAGGCATAAAAATGTCAAAAAAACGTCATAGTATAGTATGGCACAAAAATGTCAAAAAAACGTCATATTATAGCAAGGCAAAAAAAGTCATAGTATAGTAATCCAAAAAAA
>NW_019437002.1:0-580 GCF_002814215.2 Seriola lalandi dorsalis
CCTTTACAGCATCGTTATGTTGATAGAAACTGTCACTCACTCTGTCAGAGGAAAGGCTTTTGTAGAAGAGGTCGGAGCTAAATCAAAGTACACGCTGAAGTTTAGTGGTGGTGACGTTGAAGTCATGTGACCGTGGTGTTGAAGTCATGTGACCGTGGTGTTGAAGTTGTGTAACCGTGGTGTAGTGTAGTGGGTTTCCAGCCTAACATTAGCTTTTTACTTCAGCTGATTGTATTGAGGCTTCAAACATCATAAAGTGGTGTTCATTAGTGAAGATGATCCTGCTGAACTAAACCTGTCAGGATCAGAAACGTTTGTTTATTTTCTGTAACAGTCCAAAAGCCCATGTAAAAATCCAACTGACTTTTTGTGGACGGAACCAGGAACATCCGGGTTGGCTCTGTTAACACCCTAAAGTTATTGGTATAACACAGAGTGCTTTGCTGGAGAATTTCCAATTCATTCCAATTCCAATTCAAGCTGTGATTGGGTATATGGTGTTGTTGAATAACTTTTTATTGATTGGGAAATCAATGGATTGGTTTGTCACTTAAGTTATGGAACAAGTGTTATAGCACAA
>NW_019437003.1:0-615 GCF_002814215.2 Seriola lalandi dorsalis
ACACACACACACACACACACACACACACACACACACACACACACACACACACACACACACACAGCCTTCACCCAATTTTTATCACTGAAAGTAGGATAAATAACCTTTGTATAATGTAATATACACTACACCCTCCACCCTCCTGTGTTTGTTTTATTGTTTGTTCTTTTTTCTCAGTACATTTTTACACAGTGATTTACTTCTACTGGTGTCTTTTCACTAATAGTAGTGACGCCGTTCACATGTTGACGTGCTGACATCAGTGTGGTTGTACTGTTACACCCAGTGTGACTCCTGTCGTGTACTGGGATTCACAGCCAGCTAAACTCTTTATGGACATCATGACCTCCAAGGAAAAGGGCAAGCAGTTGTGGTTGGACAGGTTTAATGCCAAAAATTGTGAAACTGAAACACAGAGTACAGAAACATAAATTAACAACCAAGATACATACATTGCAAAAAATAGCGGATCTAACATTTACAGATCTGCGGCGGAAAAGTCCGCGATCGGGTCTCGATCGTTATAATAAATACGTAGTGTCAAATTTAACCAAACACTTTGCACTCTAACAATGATGTGTAGAAATGTACTCACTTATATTGCCAGTACAAGGG
>NW_019437004.1:0-731 GCF_002814215.2 Seriola lalandi dorsalis
GTTTTACCACTTCTGCCTTTTATACTTCACACTACTTTATACTACACAGCCAAATTTAACGCTGTTTTGACCTCTAATTAGTATGTGTGCACATATTTCACTTAAATTATTCAGTGTAATTATACTAAACCATATCATTTCCCTAATACCATAATTTTACGTGATGTTTGGTATAAGAAGATTAAATGTAAAAACATCAAACATTATTACATGCGTATTAAAGGTTTTAATTATATTGAACGTTGTAGTGTTTCGCTACAAACACTGAACACACACGGTTCATCTGGTCCTTGTACTTAAATGTATGTCACAATTCTAATGCTACTGTGATGTCCATATAAAATAAAATGATAAAATAAATAATAGACTATCTACAAAACAAATCATCCAGTCACAGTCAGCATTGAGTGCCTGCCTGTGGCGTGAAGAAGATCATCCTATCATTCTGCCTAGTGTTAATTTACAAAAAAAAAAAGAAAAAACAGCTCTCTCATTCGCTTAAAAGAGCCGGCTCCGCAACCGACACATCACTAAGCCCAACATCATTTCTCAACATCAAGGTGTTTCTTTGGTGCAAAAGTGGTTGAGTAGGCTACATATAGAGGGTTCACAGATTAAGAGTGTGGCGTGATTGCAGATTGTAGATCAAGTACTCAACCTTCCATAGGGAGAACATGTATTCCTGCTGTGAGCCTTAATGTATTAACCTATATATTTTTAATGTAGTGGAT
>NW_019437005.1:0-676 GCF_002814215.2 Seriola lalandi dorsalis
CTGACTCTCCCATCACACACAACTTTTTCTGTCACACGAGGAAATGTTTCTGTTAAATGAAAAGGAAAAAAACTTATTTTTTTAATGAACTTTTTTGTTTTGTGCGTCTCTTGTCAGGGATCTCTGCGCTGTTTGCTGTGAGGATGTTCAAATCATGGATCGCAGAGAAAGATGCCAATTCAGTCACCTCGTCTCTGAGGAAGGCCAACCTGGATAAAAGACTCCTGGTGAGAAAAACTCAACAGCCACTTCAACCAGCAGTATGTTCCTAAAGGACACCATTTAACTACAAGGATAAAATGAAGTGATGACATTTCATACCCAAAATGTCAAAGGTCAACTTCACTGTGACATCACAATGTTCTGTAAAAACACCTCTGGTCATTATTCACCACTCAGACTAGTTCCAGGTCACTTCCTGTTTATCCAGAGTCAGAGAAAATATAAGATATGAACCATTGGTGTGAAAGTTTGTCATAACCGTGAAGCCTTGAGTTATGGCTAAAAAATGTTTTGTGAGGTCACACTGACCTTGACCTTTGACCTTTAGCCACTAAAATCTAATCAGTTCCTCCTTGAGTCCGAGTGAATTTGTTTGGTAAATTTGAAGAAGTTCCATCAAGGCGTTAAAAAAATAAATAAAATAAAACACCAGCTGGATGTTTCTCAGTCCGGC
>NW_019437006.1:0-693 GCF_002814215.2 Seriola lalandi dorsalis
CTGAGCGATGATAGTAGGATGACAGATACATTTGATGTTAAAACTAAACAAAATTGTCATCAGATACAAAACATGAATTATTTACATGTAATGTAAATCATTCACAATAATCACCCAAAAATCAGCAGGGGTGGGTGCAGAGAAATGACATGTTTATGGTTTGCAGTTCTCTCCCTCTCTTCTATTTACAACCATGAAAAGCATTAGATTCACAAACTGAAGTAAGTGACGTGTTCTGTCAGTCTATCGATCTCTGTCCTCTGTCACAGCGCAGCATTTACACACAACAAACATTGCTTCAACATGTGTGTGTGTCTGTGTGTGTGTGTGTGTGTGTGTGTACCGACGGGGATACCGATGTAAAACTATGGCAGGGCATATTAAATTTAATATTAATTTACTACTACTACTATTACTACTACTACTACTACTACTACTACTACTAATAATAATTAATAATAATAAATATATACATTAATGGGAAAACAAGCCTGACACTAGCAAAGGCACAGGCTATCGGCAATCACTCTCATAATCATCGATCACATCGCCCATCGGCACAATCTTAGTACCAGCCAATCACCTCTGATTAAATCTTTGTTGGCTGGATGTGTGATGTAAACAGAAGTGTTGACCCATCACCAAAAACTAATCTGCAGGATGGGACTTGGCTCCCGAACTGACAAACTCACA
>NW_019437007.1:0-645 GCF_002814215.2 Seriola lalandi dorsalis
TATACAAATCGCTAATGAGGAGAAAAGGTCGCGACCTCCGAACGTTTCTCCTGTAACTGAGCTTCCTGGAAAAGTTTCCCTCTTAACGAAACTTGACAGTGACAGAAGTTGTGAGACTTTCTGAGGTTTGTGATGAGCAGTGGGATTTTTAACGGAAGAGGAGGACTGATTGGCGAAGGTCTGGAAAAATCAAAACACTTTGAGTCAGAAACACTGTCATTCATTCTCATGTTGTATTCACCACTGGTAGTCCAGGCTGATGAGAGCCAATCAGGAGAGGCCGTGGGTGTGACCTCATCGTTTACAATGGTCTCAGTTTCTGTCCAGACTACAACACAAGCCCAGAGTTTTCAAAAGAAAACACAACCACAGAGCTTTCAAAATAAAACACAACCACAGAGTTTTCAAATTAAAACACAACCCCAGGGTTTTCAAAATAAACACAACCACAGAGTTTTCAAAAGAAAACACAACCACAGAGTTTTCAAAATAAAACACAAACCCAGGGTTTTCAAAATAAAACACAACCACAGAGTTTTCAAAATAAAACACAACCCCAGGGTTTTCAAAATAAACACAACCACAGAGTTTTCAAAATAAAACACAAACCCAGGGTTTTCAAAATAAAACACAACCACAGAGTTT
>NW_019437008.1:0-716 GCF_002814215.2 Seriola lalandi dorsalis
ATCCATGTCCTGGGTACTTTGTGACATAGGGACCAACCACAATCATAGTCACAATAGCTTTATGAGATGGCAAAAGCTAACTGTCACACTGTTTATTAAAAAAACTCTCTGTGCTGTTGACTACTCTGTTTGGAGCAGTTTATATTAAATAAATAAGAATGGACAGTGCAGCTAACAGGCTGTGACAGCTTCCTCAATTCAGTCTGTCAGAGGTCAGCACTGTGGAGGTGCTTTACTATTGTAAAACAAATTCAAGTGTCAAAGTTCAAGAAGCAAAAGATTTGTGGGGATTTACTTCATCGCATAAATCCACTAGGGCTGGGACGATTATCCGACGTAATCGGCGTTGTCGATTATAAAAATTATTCCACGTGGAATTTTAGTGTCGATGCGTCGTGTAAAACCACACAGGGTAAATGTTCATAGAACAAAACTGGAACTTTCTAATGGGACCGTTTATATCCATCGTCTTTGGTTTACCCGGATACAAGCGCAGCGCACGGGCTGGGACAACGCGGTGACGTAATTGAAGTCATTGACTACGAGAATTATTTGCGTCTGTGTAATCTATTTGAACAACACGGCGGCGTCTACCAGCGGTACGACGGAGCGTGTGGAGCAACACGCGGCAAAAAAGGCTCGTACACGGTCCCTCAAAGTTTGGGAATACTTTAATCTTGACACCAACAGTGCGGTAGTCTGCAGACTCTGCAAAG
>NW_019437009.1:0-700 GCF_002814215.2 Seriola lalandi dorsalis
TTGACACTTTGTATATCAGAAAACATTTTTGAAACATAACTCATAATACATGACACTGTTATTGTGGATGCAGCCTCACATTACACACATTGAGTGGAAGCAAATGCACTGATGCTTTTCACACAAACTGATTTGAACACACTGAGTTTTATCAATCTTATCTTTCTGAGTGCACTGGAGGTGTGTGACACACACAGGTGAGTACGGATGAAGCTGTGATATCTGATATTGTCACCACGTGTCCAGGCTGAGCTGCTGATTTCTTTACTGTTGTTATTTAACATCAGGTCCAACTGGTCGTCCTGTGGTGGGACACATTACAGTGTGCCATCTCACACAGTGGAGTTTCCTATTTAAAAACTTGGATTAATGTGGCTGTGGACAGAAGTTCACTGATAAAACACCATCCCTCAGTAGACAGAGGTCAGTCCTGCTCACTACAGTGCTCTGCTCAGTGACAGCTCTTCTCATCAGTCTAACAGTGTGGAAGTGAACTGATACATCTCCTCAGAGATGCACTTGAGTGCAGTGCCTAGCTATTAGATCATTTCCATTTTATTCTACTTTATACTTTTACACCACCTCATTTATCTGACAGCTGTCGCTACTGGTTAATTTTATACATTAGAAACATGAGCTCGTTGGGAACCACTGAATTAAACTACTAAACTGTATAGCTCCACTTTATGACAGCATATTA
>NW_019437010.1:0-817 GCF_002814215.2 Seriola lalandi dorsalis
TATAGTGGCCAAGCCCACGCTTTAGGCCACTGAGGTGCTCCACCACGGATTAGTTAATTGACGCACATTTTCACCTTCCGATTAAATGAAATATTGTCCATTCAGTACTTGCCGGTTGTAAATTGTCCATTTATTCCATGTAGTATTTCTTTTCCATTCAAACATTAATAGTCCAACAACAGTTCACAAAATCACAACTCAACTGCAGCTCCTCTGCCTTGAGTTTCATGTCACCAGGTGAATACAGAGTAGGTTCGGTGAGTGTGTGTGTGTGTGAATGCGGGTGTGGTCAAAAATCTGTTTCCCTTTCCGGGTGGCACCTGAACCTACACAGGTTAGTTCCTACTTATAGTAGATGTCTTAATTGGCTCCTACAGGTACCCACAGTTGTTTAAATTATGATAAATATTGTCATAACAGCTGTTTAATCTACTTTTATTTTTACATATTCAATAATACTATATCACAATGTTTTAAATGGCATCGCTTTACAAACACATAATTAACATTGTCTGGTCAAAGTGAGTGCAAAGGCAGCCACAACAACGAGTTGTGAATGAACAAGGGGTTTCATTGACTCGCTCTACCCACTCCTCCCTCGTGCTGTCCGTGCACGAGCCTCTCACACTGTGCGCATTCACACCCACGCACGCCAGAGGATCACACTGCAGTGTGCGCGCGCGCGCGTGTGCGTGTGTGCGATCGTGCCCGTGATGCCTTTAAAAGGGTTATAGTAGGTGACTGCGTATCATCTGCAAAGTGCGCAAGAATGACGCAGGGCTGACTTCACTGCCTGACGACGTCACAGAACTGAGAC
>NW_019437011.1:0-606 GCF_002814215.2 Seriola lalandi dorsalis
AAAAATGTCAAAAAACTTCATAGTATAGTAAGGCATAAAAATGTCAAAAAACATCATAGTATAGTAAACCACAAAAATGTAAAAAAAAATATCATAGTATAGTAAGGCATAACAATGTCAAAAAACATCATAGTATATATAGTAAGGAATAAAAATGTCAAAAAATATCATAGTGTAGTAAGGTATAAAAATATCAAAAAATGTCATAGTATAGTAAGGCATAAAAATATCAAAAAACGTCATAGTATAGTAAGGCATAAAAATGTCATAACATAGTAAGGCATAAAAAGGTCAAAAAACGTCATAGTATAGTAAGGCACAAAAATGTCAAGAAACTTCATAGTATAGTAAGGCATAAAACTGTCAAAAAATGTCATAGTATAGTTAGGCATAAAAATGTCAAAAAACATAGTATAGTAAGGCATAAAAATGTAAAAAAAATTATCATAGTATATATAGTAAGGCATAAAAATGTCAAAAAACGTCATAATATAGTAAAGCATGAAAATGTCAAAAAACATCATAGTATAGTAAGGCATAAAAATTTCAAAAAAGGTCATAGTATAGTAAGGCATAAAAATGTTAAAAAAACGTCATAGTATAGTA
>NW_019437012.1:0-650 GCF_002814215.2 Seriola lalandi dorsalis
GTGTACCACAGCATAAAGAAGTAGAACTGGACAAGTTAATACCGTAATACCCATAATGCATGTTTAACATAGTCTTTTTTTGGGGGGGGTCTGAAGCAGGATAACTCACATTCACACAACGTTGCTTTGTTTTTTGCAAATGTAATGTATCTAATATTATAAGAGCATTGTTGGTATTGTTGGTACATATACGTGGTATCATTTGCTGTACAGCCATAGTGTATAGACATAACATATTCTCTCCCACTATTGCCAACTCATCACACTGCTCATTTCATTATTATTTTCCTCTTTATGATTATTACACCTTGCATTTACTCTGTAGATAGTAGTTTAGTTAATAAACTCCTGTATTTCCACCCAGCTGAGTGGCTGCTAACAGCTAAAAATTAATCCTGCCCCCTGAAAGTTGTAGAAAAGGGACATTTAATATTTCATGACACTGGCACAAAGGTGAACAGAAGAAAAATAACTGAAGCAGTCATTACTCTCAGACCACTTTTGACCGCCATACTTTTTGTTACTAGGTGTTGTTCTCAGTGCAGCAGTCTTTGTGGTTGTCAGCAGGATGTATAGGTGTGTGCTGTCGGAAGTCTTACATAGATGCCCCTGAGTCCAAAGACCACATGAAGTAAACAGCCAAAAACATT
>NW_019437013.1:0-630 GCF_002814215.2 Seriola lalandi dorsalis
ACCCCCCACTTGTTTGGCCCCCTCCCTCCACCTTGCAAGCCTGTCCAGGGACCTGTCAGGCCATCTGTTGAAGCAGGACTACAGGAGCTGGTCTCGAGGAAATGCTACTGTAGCATGGCTATGTGGCTTGTCTGGTTGTCGCTAACTAGCAGGGGTATTGTTTGTATGTGTGTGTGTGTGTGTGTGTGTGTGTGAGGGAGAGAGATAGAGAGTCTTAGTGGAGATGGAGCATGTGTTGGTTGCAGGGTGTGTGTCAGGGTGTCCCCGGGTAGAAGGTCCCTCACAACTAAAACTAGAACGGCACTCAGTAGAGCGCCAAGACCAAACCACAAGATCTGGATTATTATCTGGATCTGCAACAATTTGTACAAACTCATAGATCTCAACAACATCAATATGTCTGATGTTTTACATCAAGATCCATCCATTATTTCCTGTATCAGAAATTGAGAAAAATGTTGAAAAATGTCCTATCTCACAATATTAAGGAACGTCACAGACTCCCCTTTAACCGGATCCAAACCAACATTTAATGGGTTCTTCCCTGGCCCATGGCCCGTCCTTCCACCAAGTTTGGAGCAAATTGGTACTTTTTTTAGCGTAATCCTGCTGATAAACAAACAAACAAAC
>NW_019437014.1:0-715 GCF_002814215.2 Seriola lalandi dorsalis
CAGTACGCACTAACCGTGTCATTGATTTTCAGCAGGGGGATTTTTTTTTTTTTTATGCTCACACCAGAGCGCAGACAGGATTTGGGAGCCGTGTCGAAGAAGCGCTGTTCAGGGTGTACAAACACAAATTTCATTTTAGTCACGCACCTCTGTTGTGGAATTCAAGCTCCTGTGTCCACCACAGTAAACACAATGAAGTTAAGATCAGCGCAGTTTTGGTGCCTGAAACGTCCCGCAGATATGTCACAACTAGTTCAATTTGGTGGAGTATAAAGATGGAGATGGAGTTTTGTTCACTTTGGAAAGTCTCTTGTCTGAGTGTCGGCTGTCTGGTGGAAACACTGTCCTTTATTCTTTGTGGTTCAATTCGAGTCTGTTTTATTGACCTGTTTCTGCACAAAGGAAGCCACGCAGGAGACTGGCGCAGCTCCTTATCGCCCCCAGTTTCACATAAATAGCTTTTCATCACAGTTCTCTAAAAAGTATATTTTTCAGTTGCCTCAAACTCTGACCAGGGTTAATGTAGTCAAGAACAGCATTTCTGTAGTCCTCTTGACCTGCTGCTTTGCACTGCCTGAGCAATGTAGGTTTTGTTTTTACCTAGCATTGTATTGTACATCTATACTTTATTGTACTATTTAATGAGTCTGGATTGTTTTGTCACCAAAGGTTCAGTGCTAAAATGTTTTTTTTCCTTACAGGAAAATTAAGCCCT
>NW_019437015.1:0-643 GCF_002814215.2 Seriola lalandi dorsalis
GGGTTTTAACAGTAATATACGTTAAAATATCTCTGTATAAAACATCCACAAAGACTGAAAACCACCACTGCGGGACATGTGTTGGTGGTTACAAACACATACGAGTGAGGAAAGAGGCTGAGAAGATGGAACCAGGGAATTTTGGTATTTTTAAAACATGACTTCACACCATTGGTTGATAACCAAGACCGCTGCAGATTAATGTTCTGTTGAGTAATCGACCAATAGCTGCAGCTCTACATGAAACTGACATCAGCTGGTGGTGCCCACGCGCTCACTTCCTGTCTGAGCTCCGGGCGACAGCTGGTTTTTAAAAATAAGAGCGTGGCTGCAGCTTCAACACTCACTGAATAAAGCAGAGCTGAGACGTTCTGACTCCACATATCTGATCTGCAGAACAAAGCCCGGGCTCTAATTATGAAGCAAACACTAACAAAGAAGACACGGCCCGCGGGGGGAAAACACAGCGTGTAATTAAAAGCAGCTCTAATCAGAGTTCAGTACCTGAGGCCACAAATGCAGCAGCATGAGCAACCACTCAGGAATGTCAGGCCCGGTTAAAGCAGTGGCTGCTGGGAGCCACAGGCTTCACAAATAGACAGGTATTTTTAAAAGGCCGAGTCGGAGCTCCAGGAAAATGAAG
>NW_019437016.1:0-590 GCF_002814215.2 Seriola lalandi dorsalis
GAACCGAAGGTCCCACAGGCGAGTGGCTGGTACCGTTGGAAAGGGCGTGGCCGAATTAGTGGGGGCGAAACTTGGTTTCAGGTCTCTACGACCTTCCTATCAGAAGCTACAGACCTTAACGACTATGGTAGGGGGTACGATAGGTGGCAAAACTCTGTTAACCTAACCCTAACCCTAACCCTAACCCTAACCCTAACCCTACGATAGGTGGCAAAACTCTGTTACCCTAACCCTAACCCTAACCCTAACCCTAACCCTAACCCTAACCCTCCCTCAATCAAACTTAAACAAGAAATTAATCCACAATTCATCAATTTTTTAGATACAACAGTATACAAAGGTCCAAATTTCATGATTGACAACAAAATAGAGATAAAAGTTTTTTTTAAAAACACAGACACACACGCACTATTGCATAGACACAGTTTTCACCCAAAACACACTTTCGGAGGGATTGTGAAATCACAGTTGCTCAGGTTCCAACGTATCTGCACTACACAAGAGGATTTTATGGAGGCAGTTAGAGTCCTTTTTAAAGCTCTCCGCCAGAGGGGCTACACGAGGAGCTTTTTAAGACGAAGTCTGAGGAC
>NW_019437017.1:0-717 GCF_002814215.2 Seriola lalandi dorsalis
CCACAGTTTGAAAGCGCGTTCTTTCTCCTTTTCCTCCCCTCTCTGTGAACAGATAAACTTTGTCCTGGGCACCGGTCTGCTGTGTCTCTTCACGCAGGCTTCTCTGACAGGCAGAGATCAGGCTCTGCTGATGAAGACCTGGTCCGACCGCATGGGCGCCCTCTACAGGAAGATGAAGAACACGGGTGGCCGCTGCCTGGGATATTTTATGGAGCAGGCGGAAGAGGATATTCGGCAACAGCTCCATGAAGCCGTGCAGAACCGCGCACCCCCTGAAGACGCAGCCACGAGCATCCTGAAGACCCTGGAGAAGAACTACGATTGGCTGCGCTGGGCGGTGATGCTCCACCCCACTGTGGGACCCTTGGAGGAGGGCGAGATGGACGAGAAGAACGAGAAAGAGGAGAAGGAGGAGAAGACCGAGGAGGCGGAGGAACAAAAGGAAGCTCCCCCGGCAGAACAGAAGCCCAACAATTTCCTGTCTGTGGCGTCTGAAGCTCCAATCCCCCATGTGATGGCGTGCTACCGTGACACTCCCACTTCGCTGGACAAGAGCCGCATCCACCAGCTCATCGTGGACTTGGAGTGGAAGATCCCCAACCCGCCCCCTGAGGTGTACGCTTCCATCGAGGAGGACCCGGGCAGGGCGCGGCGCTACCTGGCCTCACGCATGCTGAAGAAGCTGCAGGAGGGGCTGGGGTCTGGCGTGGCCGTCCA
>NW_019437018.1:0-692 GCF_002814215.2 Seriola lalandi dorsalis
CGCGCCAGTGCTAATCACATCATCATTTGTCACTGTTGGTTCTGGCCATTGGTTTACTGTCTATGGTTCTGGCATGTATTTTTCCCCTGTAGGTTGAATTGTTATTTTTACTCAGTAATGGATAGGATTTATAAAGTAACTAAGTACAATACTTGAGTCAAAACGTACTCAAGTAAAATACAAAATACAGATTTTAAATTGTAGTTAAAAAAATACAAAATACACAAAAAAAGTATTCAATACAGTAATGTGAGTAAATGTATTTCGTGACTTTCCACCTCTGTATGTCATAATGTACTAATTGAGGAAAGTTTTAGTTTTTTGTCTTTATAAGCACTCATAGCAACACGGAGCTGATGTATTGCAATGTACATGTCATGGAAATGCATATTTGGGGGTGTTAAGGTTTCAAACTCTGTAATTCCTGGAACTGAGGGGATTACTGAATCAGTATCTGTCAATAATGTTCAGCAAATACATTTTCTAGATCCAGTTTTGCCCTGGAAAGGCTCAGATGTAGAAAGGGTAGAAAAAAAGACTTCACAAAGGAAGTATAAGAGTCTGAACCAGATACAGTGTGTTTGTACACAATTAGCAGATGGAAATGTGCTATGACATTGCACCTAAAAAGGTGTATTTCTTCTATTCAGTAGGCCTATGCTGTGGCAGCAAAATTCAACAAAGAAAACAAA
>NW_019437019.1:0-717 GCF_002814215.2 Seriola lalandi dorsalis
TGTCACATCACTGATGTCAGGAGTCATCATCAAACTGTCAATAACTGATCAGATGATCAATAACTGCAGCTGTCTTGTTCTCTCCATCAGATTCCTGTGAACTCACAATCGACACAAACACAGTGAACAGAAGGATCAAACTGTCTGACAACAACAGGAAGGTGACACATGTGGAGGAGGATCAGTCATATCCTGATCATCCAGACAGATTTGACCAGTGTCCTCAGCTGCTGTGTTCAACTGGTCTGACTGATCACTTTTACTGGGAGGTCGAGTGGAGCGGGGTGGTTGATGTATCAGTGAGTTACAGAGGCATCACAAGGAAAGGAAACAGAGACGAGTGTGTGTTTGGAGAGAACGATCAGTCCTGGAGTCTGTTCTGCTCTGATGCTGGTTACTCTGTCTTTCACAATAACAGAAAAACATCTGTCTACTCCTTCTCTCCCTCCTCCTCCTCCTCCTCCTCCTCTTCCTCCTCCTCCTCCTCCTCTGTCTCTGAAAGAGTAGCAGTGTATTTGGACTGTCCTGATGGCTCTCTGTCCTTCTACAGAGTCTCCTCTGACTCACTGATCCACCTCCACACCTTCAACACCACCTTCACTGAACCTCTGTATCCTGGGTTTGGGTTCTGGTCCTGGTCCAGGCCTGGTTCCTCAGTGTCTCTGTGTTGAATGTAGCAGAGAGAGAAACGTTCTCACTGTTGAACAGATAGTTCAG
>NW_019437020.1:0-719 GCF_002814215.2 Seriola lalandi dorsalis
CCCCCCCCCCCCCCCCCGGTTTAGTCCCTGGGGGCCACATCAGACTTTAACATGTTTTATTATTTAACTTTTAAATAATGAGTCTTCTTACGTGTCTCGACCAGACGTTACTGATCACGTCACTCAGTTTCAGCCTCTCGCCTCCGGCTCGGTTCGTCTCAGACCAGATTTAAAGATGTTATTGATCAGCTCTCCCGGTCTCGTCCCCGAGCTTTCAGTTCCATATTCACCGCTTCACAGCCGGGGCGAGAGTCTGTGGTCGAACCGTCGTCCCGAGGAAACCGGGTCGACTGAGTGAAAACACTTTCACTTTCCCTGGAATTGTTTTGTTTCTCTTCTAATGACTCTGTTTTGGTTTTTATTCTTTTATCTCTTTTTCTTCTCTTTGAAAATCTGTTGATTTTATTTTTTGCTCTTTGTAAAGAACTTTGTAACGTAACTTTACAAAAGTGCTTTATAAAGATTATTATTGTGAAACCCATGAACAGAATATTCATGCATTCTTGGATTTATAGTGAATATATATGTAATTATATTTCTATATTTCACTTTGAGAAGCATCACTTTAGTCGATTCTGGCTCCACAATTTATTGTTCAAACTTTTCAGTTGATGTTTTTCACAGCGACGCTGCACCGAAATGTTTTTAAGTGTTTCTATAATGTCTGTATCATATATATTCTATATTCTCTCATTAAAAGCCCCATGAGACAGTGAGGC
>NW_019437021.1:0-692 GCF_002814215.2 Seriola lalandi dorsalis
ACCACCCACACCACCCTGGAGCATTCTGACTGTGCCTTCATGGTGGACAATGAGGCCATCTACGACATCTGCCGCAGAAACCTTGATATCGAGAGGCCGACCTACACTAACCTGAACAGGCTCATCGGCCAGATTGTGTCTTCAATCACAGCCTCACTTCGTTTTGACGGAGCCCTGAATGTTGACCTGACAGAGTTCCAGACCAACTTGGTGCCCTACCCTCGTATCCACTTCCCTCTGGCCACCTATGCCCCAGTCATCTCTGCTGAGAAAGCCTACCATGAGCAGCTGTCAGTTGCTGATATCACCAACGCTTGCTTTGAGCCAGCCAATCAAATGGTGAAGTGTGATCCTCGTCATGGTAAATACATGGCCTGCTGTCTGCTGTATCGTGGTGATGTGGTGCCCAAAGATGTCAACTCTGCCATTGCAGCCATCAAAACCAAGCGCACCATCCAGTTTGTGGACTGGTGCCCCACAGGTTTCAAGGTCGGCATCAACTATCAGCCTCCAACTGTGGTTCCTGGTGGAGACCTGGCCAAGGTGCAGAGGGCCGTGTGCATGCTGAGCAACACCACAGCCATCGCTGAGGCCTGGGCCCGTCTCGACCACAAGTTTGACCTCATGTATGCCAAGAGGGCCTTTGTCCACTGGTATGTTGGGGAGGGCATGGAAGAGGGAGAGTTCTCAGA
>NW_019437022.1:0-594 GCF_002814215.2 Seriola lalandi dorsalis
ACAAGTGCATATTTTTCTGCAGCATCCTCATCTTTGTCACGGTTGAAAGCTGAATACATCAAGTCCTGCACACAGGGCCCAACAAGGACTTAGAGGATATGAGAGTCAGACGCCTACTCACTTATTACACTCGGGCAAATCCTGCATCCTCCTCTCCTCCCCTCTCCTCTCCTCTCCTCCGTCCTGTCTCCTAAACCTTTTTATTCAGGGACCCGGAGACCTCTCCGGAACAAAACAGCTTTTAGCGCTACCATCTCTCTCTGCTTGTGTTTTCGCAAATAGCTCTCTCTCTCTCTCTCTCTCTCTCTCTGTGTGTGTCTCTCTCTGTCTCTCTCTCTCTCAATTCTCTTAAAAACTGTCTGTGAAAAGAAATGGAGCTGTTGTAGGAGCTCATCAAGTCATTATCTGATTAAGGCCATTTTTATAACCGCTGCTGCTCAAGAGGTAATAGTCATTCTTTCAATAATAATTCAAGCAACTTAAATTCAGGAAAACTCAGCTCGGATTCTGTTTGTTGATTTCTGCTTTCACTTTGCACCTAAAACGAGACGTAGACAACAACCTTCTAATGCTGTAATAATAATAATATTAATA
>NW_019437023.1:0-698 GCF_002814215.2 Seriola lalandi dorsalis
TGTGGGCAGAGGAAGAGAGCGGAGAAGATTTGGATCCACAGGCTCGGGACCACTGTGCCCGGAGGCCTAAACGTTGACTGAAAGAAGGAAAAGCCACATCTACCACCTCCGGATACGGTACTCCCGAGCCTGTTCCTGCATTCGTTTTGGGCCATGCGGATCCCATCCCAAAGCAACCTGTAAGACAGCAGAATGGTCTAAGCCCTGGTCTGCCGTACGGCAGACTGGGGTTCGAATCCACGCCAGGACGGGAGGTGCATATTTTACTTTTTATTCTTAAAAATTTTAAATATTAATGTACTTGTAATTTTAGAAATAGGGGCAGGAATTTCCCCCCCCCCAACTAATATTTTACTATTTTTATGCATGTTGTGTTTTTACTAATATTATTTAAGCACTTATGTTTTATTCGTGATGCACTTATTTTTATCATAGCACTTATTTTTCCTGCTCCTACTTTTAGACCCAAGTACACCTTGTTATCCTAACCTTTTTATTAACATTTATCTTTGTCTTAGTCTTCTCGGATTAAATTTTAAACTCTTGATAACTCCTTATCCCCCCTTTTATTTTTTTATTAATTTCCCTCCTTTTTTTTTTTTTTTTTTTTTTTTTTTTTTTTTTTTTTTTTTTTTTTTTTTTTTTTTTTTTTTTTTTTTTTTTTTTTTTTTTTTTTTTTTTTTTTTTTTTTTTTTTCA
>NW_019437024.1:0-781 GCF_002814215.2 Seriola lalandi dorsalis
ATTTCTTTTTTTTATCACTTTAAGCTTGATTCAAAATATTTTCTAAATAGAAATTTATAATACAATCTTATGGTTTCTGTTTGTGATTCTTACATTTTGAGTGTCTTAAAAATAGTGTATGAAATATATCATGATGTAATGGAGTTTAGAAATCATGTGTTTCTATGAGGTTTTTAAAAATGTGCACGTTGATCTTAAAATGTATGTTTGTCTGTAATTGAGATGAGAAAATTACATTTCATGCCAAGTCAAGTATGAAAAATGTCAGTGCCAAAATTGAAATTCGTTGTTTATTTAAACATTATATGCAGCCTTTATCTTGCAGTGTGCTATAAAACCGTGCAGAGAAATGGGCGTGAGGAAAGGAGGAGTTAAGAGGCTGGGTGACTGTTTAGAAGATCACTACCTCATAGACACCTGCCCCCGGGAAGAAGCTGAAGCTAGAAATGTAGAGCTCCTGGATTTTATTCTGGATTATTCTGGATGTAGAACAAGGTC
Source organism: Seriola lalandi dorsalis (assembly GCF_002814215.2). NCBI lineage: Eukaryota > Metazoa > Chordata > Actinopteri > Carangiformes > Carangidae > Seriola > Seriola lalandi. The sequence goes on from NW_019437024.1 coordinate 499, forward strand.
CAATAAACCCTTTTAAAAGCATTTTCTACAAAGATTTCTTAGAGCGTTTCCCAAGGCAGCACTTGAGAGCGAGTCCACTCACTGTTCAGAGCTTCTTAGTGTCAGCAGACCTGCTGTGGGCAAACAACATACAAACCATAATGTCATTTTTTTTAAGTATATTTTTTCTGCTTTTTATGCCTTTATGTGACAGGACAGTATATAGTAGAGAGAGACAGGAAACGGGGAGGCAGAGAGAGGGGGAATGACATGCAGTAAGGGCCGTCCGATGCGAGGACTGTAG
>NW_019437025.1:0-752 GCF_002814215.2 Seriola lalandi dorsalis
GTGTGTGTGTGTGTGTGTGTTTTTTGTATTCATATTATCGCCAGAAGTCACTTTCTAGTCCCTTGTCTAATCATCGTTCCCGCACATCTTAATTCGGTCTTTGAAAGCTATTAGACACTCTTTTGCATGAGCACCATTTCTAAACACATCTAATGTAGTGAAATTATGCAGGTAGAATCCACTGATGTTGTCTGAAACTCGCTCCCTCCACTGTGGCTGCTGCACACGGTACATCCAAGCAAGTTTTTAGATTGGGAGCAAAAGGAGGATTACGCAATAGTGTGTGTGTGTGTGTGTGTGTGCCTGTGCGTGCGCGCAGGTTTCTGTGTGCGTGTGTGAAACTAGAGAGAACAAACATATTTAAAGGCTGTAATTAGATGATTGCTTTGAGAATACAGGTATTACATTTCATCCGACTGAAAAGGTTTCACACCATGAACCGATGACACCTGTGAACAGACACGCCCACGCAGCACCACACACACACACACACACACACACGCACACACACGCACACAGAAAGACAATATAACCATCAACATTAGATTCATATGTTTAGACGGTGCATGGTACAGAGGAGGATTCGATCTGAGCATCAGATTTGCAAACCGACTGACGTGAGGTGGACGTTCAGAAGAGGCTCCTTTAATGCACTCGGTATTTACTTCCTTGTTTGTGCAAATACAGGCATTCACTTGTGATGTTGGCTTTACCATTTTCATCCCTGCTGTCATACTGTCTGATGTCTTCCC
>NW_019437026.1:0-662 GCF_002814215.2 Seriola lalandi dorsalis
GAGTCTAGTTCCCTTCAGAGTCTAGTTCCCTTCAGAGTCTTGTTGCCCTCAGAGTCTAGTTCCCTTCAGAGTCTAGTTCCCTTCAGAGTCTAGTTCCCCTCAGAGTCTAGTTCCCTTCAGAGTCTTGTTGCCCTCAGAGTCTAGTTCCCCTCAGAGTCTAGTTCCCTTCAGAGTCTAGTTCCCTTCAGAGTCTAGTTCCCCTCGGAGTCTAGTTCCCTTCAGAGTCTAGTTCCCTTCAGAGTCTTGTTGCCCTCAGAGTCTTGTTGCCCTCAGAGTCTAGTTCCCCTCAGAGTCTTGTTACCCTCAGAGTCTTGTTGCCCTCAGAGTTTTGTTGCCCTCAGAGTCTTGTTGCCCTCAGAGTCTTGTTACCCTCAGAGTCTTGTTGCCCTCAGAGTCTAGTTCCCCTCAGAGTCTAGTTCCCCTCAGAGTCTAGTTCCCCTCAGAGTCTTGTTCCCCTCGGAGTCTAGTTGCCCTCAGAGTCTAGTTCCCCTCGGAGTCTAGTTCCCCTCAGAGTCTTGTTCCCCTCAGAGTCTTGTTGCCCTCAGAGTTTAGTTCCCCTCAGAGTCCTGTTGCCCTCAGAGTCTAGTTCCCCTCAGAGTCTTGTTGCCCTCAGAGTCTTGTTGCCCTCAGAGTCTTGTTCCCCTCAGAGTCTTGTTGCCCTC
>NW_019437027.1:0-763 GCF_002814215.2 Seriola lalandi dorsalis
AAACGATATGTTCAGCTTTTCCCTTTGAGACAAAAATCTGTTCCAATCATTCACTTATTTATTATATTAATTATGAATCATCCATATTAAAGAACAGAGTTAAATCACTGTCCACCGTGGTTCATCAGTCGTCTCCAGGGGTTTGGATGTTCTGTTACTTCATCCTGAGTCTTCATCCCTCATCCTCATCAGTCACTCTGTTCATGATGTGCTACGTTAAAGTGAAGACATGACATAACTATCAGCAGATATATTGATCAGGAGGAGATTGATCAGAAAATGAAAAGCTGACGCATCGGTATTGGCAGAGAGCATCTAGAGAATGCAGCAGGTCCTGTTGTCTCTGGATGTTTTCAGGCTGCTTTCCTCCCTGTGATGATGATGATGATGATGATGATGATGATGATTTAGTCATGTTTGCTTTATGAATCACCAGATCTCTAACTCACTGGTTCTTTTCTATTTGTTCCTCTTCTCCAACTTCATCCATCCGTGGATCTATCCATTCATCCATCCACCGACCCACCCATCCATTCATCCATCAATTCATCCATCCATCCATCCATCCATCTATCCATCCACCCATCCATTCATCCATCTATCCGTCCACCATGTATCCATTCATCCATTCACTCATCCATCCATCCATCCATCTATCCATTTGTCCATCCACCCATACATACATACATCCATCCATCCATCATCCCTCTCTCCCTCCCTCCTCCCCCTCCCCTCCTCCAGGATGTTGCGGTGGCTGGTGTGT
>NW_019437028.1:0-620 GCF_002814215.2 Seriola lalandi dorsalis
GTTGATTTGGACGTTATCAGTGTAAGATCCTTAAAGGTGTCTATGCTTTATTTACCTGTCTGCTCTTGATGTGACACTGTAGGTAGCCATGGCTTCATCTGATAATCTCATCTGAAATCAATATAGTACAATTAATGGCTGGAGTTAATATCTGATCAGTGATTCAATATCCTGCAGTGAAGGTGTTTAAATTTCTTTACCTGTTCCACAGTGTTATCTGACAATCTGCCCAAAGGGCCTCCACGGCTATGAAAAACAAACAATCGAGAAAATTAAAAAATCATTATACAATTTTTGGCACCATTGTATTAACATGAAACATTTTGTACAAGCAGGTGTATACTTATATAGTCTATTGGGATGGCCATTTATAATACATACAGTGGTAATGGTAAGTACATTACCTGACTCTAGTTACTAGCACTTCTTTAAAGTTTGCTATCTTCTTTTCCCGGTAATATGTCTCCATCTGAAATAGTAACAACATCACACAAAGTGTTCTTTTTTAGTGCAAGCAATGGCATAGAGTTTACTGTAAAATGGAATTACTGACTTGGTGTGTCCAATATAGTTGTTATAGCTGTTGTTATAGCTGTTGTTATAGCTGTTGTTATAGCTGT
>NW_019437029.1:0-539 GCF_002814215.2 Seriola lalandi dorsalis
TCACCTGACCCTAACGACCCACCCACAAGAGGTTAAATACCTGGGTCCTACTCCACTTTCTTGGTCAGACTAGTGCGGACTAGAGAGACCAATACATAAGAACTGATGAAGCCGCTTGGATAAGAGGCGAAACGTCTTCCACAGACAAATACAAGTCCAGTTGCCTTCGATTTAATCTGAGAGATATACTTCAGTAGAAAATGTAAGGTGTTTTGTGCAACCAGCCCCTGGCACTTTAACAGCTGGACAGATGTTAGTGTCAGTGAGGATACAATGACACAGCAGTCATACTTGTTGTGGTGTTTTGTAAGGAGGATGATGTGAATCTTAGATCTGAACCAGCCTTTAAACTTCGATAATCCAAAGAGGTAGTAACAAAGCCGAGCAAACAAAGAAGACTTTTGATGTCTGAAGACTTCAAAAGACGTTTGACTACATGTGAGGACTGACTGCTCCACTGAATTTGAATGCTGGTGTAAACATCATCAATATTCTGATATCAGGGGCAACACATGACCACCTGTTGGGAGGTTGACGTT
>NW_019437030.1:0-626 GCF_002814215.2 Seriola lalandi dorsalis
AACAAGCACAGGGAACCACAAGGAACAGCAGGCCAAAACACGAGAAGCACAGGGGATGACAACAGGCAACACGACCAGATGATGACAAACCCAGAGATAAACAGACAAACCAACCCAGACAAAGGGGAGCACAAAGACTATATAGACAAGGGAGGCAAGGGTGATTGAACACAGGTGGAACACATTAGGGCGGGGCAGACAATCACCACACAGAAAACAGGACCAAGACAGGAACCAAAACACTGAGACACACAAGGAAACAAATTACAAATGGAACAGGAAGTGCACGGGGAAACAGAGCACAAGACAGGGAAGACTAAACTAGACACTAGAAATACCCAAAACCCAGAACAGAAACCCAAAACACAGAAAACTAAATCAAGAAAGTCCAAAAAAGTCCAAAAAACCAAAACCCTGGAGCCTCCAGGCTGAGACCATGACACTTCTTCCCTAAAAGGCTTTTGCAGTGGCCATCTTCTCCTGATGGACAAGAGACATCACTCACCAACCACTAGTGACAATTGTTAAGTAAATGTCGACATGTTGACAGTTCATTTTGGCATTTGAACAACTTACACAGGTATTGTTTATCTCATTGAACTTTAACACAGGAAATTGTGAGAGTC
>NW_019437031.1:0-500 GCF_002814215.2 Seriola lalandi dorsalis
AGAAGATGAATCTGGTCATGTGATATGATCATGTGATCTGCCAGAATTTGATCTGGCAGATGAAAGTGTTTGACCATTAAGATGCTGACAGTGGTTCATTGATAGTAACTGAACAAACATGTGATGAAGCAGCAGCTACAAATGCCGATGATGGAGAAAACAAAGAAAGCTCAGTAACTAATGAGAGATGAGGCTGAACAGTTCAGAGAAATGTGAGCTCACTATTTGGTTCTTTTGTATATGATGTGTTATAAATGATTTATGAAGTGTTAAGAGTGATGCAGACACATGACTCGGTTGGAGTGTTGCCATTCATTAGGACACTAGTTTAATTGGGTTGAAGGTGGGTGAAGGGCGAGGGTGGAGTCAGGCTGGCTGTCAGTGGAGGGGGAGAGATGGCGTCTGAGGAACAGGAGAGAACCAGGTTAGCCAGGAGCACCAGGGAACACACAAGAGAGAGCTCAACAAGATACTCGGTGGCCTGGAGAGCTGCTACCACT
>NW_019437032.1:0-614 GCF_002814215.2 Seriola lalandi dorsalis
TGTGTGTGTGTGTGTGTGTGTGTGTGTGTGTGTGTGTGTGTGTGTGTGTGTGTGTGTGTGTGTGTGTCCTTACTCTTGCCATCATGTGTGCGCAGTGTGTCCAACAGGTCTATGGTGGCACTGCCCAGTAGCTCCTTCCTCAGGGTGTGGCAGCTCCAAAGCTTCAGATCCAGATGACTCTGAGGCGTTACATTACTGTGACACACAAGGCAACACAAACACACACACTATCAACTGAGGCCTGGGCCCAGTTTCACCAGGCTGTGTCAGACTGGTCTGTAGTGTTGGTCCAGTCTTCATGTTGCTCACAGATCAGTCTGATGTTTGTCAGACTGTTTCACTAAAATAAAGACTGACTCATTTTAAGATAAAAACATTAGACAGTTTGCTTTGTGCAACAGATGCATTTAGACTCAGTCTATCTGAAGTCTGACTGTTGGTTATATCTAAGACACAGTCACAGTCTGTCTTTGTGAAACCGGACCCTGGTACCATACTAGCGCACTTCCTTTAAAACACAAATAATGCTGCATATTAGCACATTGGTCAAATCAGTCTTGCAGTTACCAACATGAAAAACACATTAACTACAAACCGACACTTTTGATATGCTT
>NW_019437033.1:0-579 GCF_002814215.2 Seriola lalandi dorsalis
TCGCCCTAGTTCAGGCCCAAAGAAAGGCAGAGAGAGTAACTGGGAGAAACAAGATATTGAGCCATTCCAGGTTCCCGATTCAAGCTTTGAAGCCCCAGATGAAGTGAAGACACCCTTCCAGTACTTCAAGACACTCTTCACTGACAAGATGATAGAACATATCACTCACCATACAAACCTCTACTCTGCCCAGGAGTTGGGAGATCCAATCAAGACAAACTGTGAAGAGATAGAAGATTTCCTGGCAATGCTACTCTTCATGGGTGTTTTCAACTTCCCAGCCATGGAAGACTACCGGCGCAGAGAGTCACGCTTCGACTTGGTAGCTGACATCATGTCAAGGAATAGATTTAAGCGCTTTATTCACTTTTTTTTTTTAGATTAGATTAGATTCAACTTTATTGTCATTGCACAGAGTACACGTACTAAGACAACGAAATGCAGTTAGTATCTAACCAGAAGTGCAAAAGAGCAGTTAAAGTGCAAGTGTGTGCTGTACAGGTATGTAAAGTGAGGGTGTGCATAAGTAAAGTGGAGATGTGCATATGTAGGGTACAAAATTACAATGATGAGGTAGCG
>NW_019437034.1:0-683 GCF_002814215.2 Seriola lalandi dorsalis
AAATACAACTTAAATATTTAATATCAAAAAAGGTATGTATTGTTACACTCATTGAACAGCAGAGAAATGTTATGATTAATGCACACAATGAGAGAAGTTTGGTAAAAGAAAATAAATAGGTTGAGACAACAGAAAATATATAGTTCAAATGTACAATTACAAATCTGTCATCATATTTTAAGAGATTTGTTAATTGAACAAAAAACATACTGGTTGGAAAATTATCTTATTGTTAAGTTTCCTAACATGAATAACAACAGGGTAAGAAAAATAAACTGGGGAACAAAAACAAAACAGCTTTAATACCTGTAACATCGGTTGTTGGGTGAACAGGAAACGGGACATGTAGGGAAGGACCAGACCTGAGGACAGATACCTGTTATCTGTATTATGTACTGCCCGCCATGGGAATACGCAATTTCTACTTTAAATAGGGACGACAAAAAACAAGATGGGTGCTGAATTTTTGGTGGGAAACAAGTCTAATGAAAAAGATTTAATAGATTGAACAATGTACGTGCTGAATGATACCAAAAGATACCTGAATGCTAGCTGCCGTTACCGAACCTTGGCCGGAGAGTTTGTATATCACAAATTAAATATCATTACGCAACAGTTAGTTCCGACCAAGTGCATGTAGAGTTGTTAAATTAACCGTTAAATAAGTAATATCACACGAGACG
>NW_019437035.1:0-736 GCF_002814215.2 Seriola lalandi dorsalis
TTTCCCGTAACTTTACTTTACCGGAAGTGTGTGCTCTTGTGCCTGCACTGACGGATATTGACTAATTCTATTTGTTGCAGTTCCACACTCTTACCACCGGAGGGCAGTAAAACGTTGAAGACAGCAGTATCAGTGCAGATATTCAGTAATAATAATAATATCCGTTTCATTCTTACTTACAAACCTGGTGTTTAAAATTTTTAAAAATTTAATATATTTTTTTATAATAATTTAAGTTTTGATTGACAGATGTTGTAGTCCTTGAATGTGACTATTAACAAATAACAACCTCCAACTGTCTCAGTATGGTCCATCAGTCTCCACACAGAGTTATTCTTAGTTGATCATGTCCTGATTAACAGAAAAGGTAAACTGAACAGAGCCTTATTTTTTTATTGTATAAATAGCAAAGAATAAATTAGGTCCTCTAAAAATGCTGTTGCAAGGTCTTTCCTTTTATATCAGGCAGTTACTGTGGTGACATTGAGCACACACACTGTAAGTGAATGGATAAATTAGTAAATGATGGCAGATGAAGACATGAAGGATTTACTTTCAAATTCATTAAATAAAAATCAAGTTCAGGTCAGATTGAAGAGACAGAAGAACACAGTGTCATATTCTAATAAAATGAATAAATAAATGAATAAATACAAATCATTATTCAAGAGACATCTAGCATGATCGTGATGAAGACCAATAGTCTAAAAACAAATAATAACCATGTATATCTTTC
>NW_019437036.1:0-1287 GCF_002814215.2 Seriola lalandi dorsalis
AGTATAGTATGATGTTTTTTGGACATTTTATGCCATACTATACTATGATGTTTTTTGAAATTTTTATGCCATAGCATACTATGATGTTTTTTGACGTTTTATGCCATAGTATAGTATGACGTTTTTTGGACATTTTATGCCATACTATACTATGATGTTTTTTGAAATTTTTATGCCATACTATACTATGACGTTATTTGACATTTTTATGCCATACTATACTATGAAGTTTTTACAACTTTTTTTGCCATACTATACTATGACGTTTTTTGACGTTTTATGCCATATTATACTATGACCTTTTTATAAAAAATGATGCCATAGTATACTATGATGTTTTTTGAAATTTTTATGCCATACTATACTATGATGTTTTTATTACTTTTTTTGCCATAGTATACTATGACGTTATTATGACTTTTTTTTGCCATACTATACTATGACGTTTCTTGACATTTTTATGCCATAGTATACTATTATGTTTTTTTTGACATTTTATGCCATAGTATACTATGAGGTTTTTTTGAAATTTTTATGCCATAGTATACTATGACGTTTTTTATGACTTTTTTGTGCCATAGTATACTATTACATTTTTTGGACATTTTATGCCATACTATACTATGACGTTATTTGATATTTTTATGCCTTACTATACTATGACGTTTTATGACATTTTTATGCCATAGCATACTATGATGTTTTTTGACGTTTTATGCCATAGTATAGTATGACGTTTTTTGGACATTTTATGCCATACTATACTATGATGTTTTTTGAAATTTTTATGCCATAGCATACTATGATGTTTTTTGACGTTTTATGCCGTAGTATAGTATGACGTTTTTTGGACATTTTATGCCATACTATACTATGATGTTTTTTGAAATTTTTATGCCATACTATACTATGACGTTTTTATGGCTTTTTTTTGCCATACTACGTTTTTTGCCATACTATACTATGACGTTTTCTGACATTTTTATGCCATAGTATACTATGACATTTTTATGACTTTTTCTGCCATAGTATACTATGACGGTTTTTTGACATTTTATGCCATACAATACTATGACGTTTTATGACTTTTTTTATGCCTTACTATACTATGACATTTCATGACTTTTTTAGCCACACTATACTATGACGTTTTCTGACATTTTTATGCCATAGTGTACTATGATGTTTTTTGAAATTTTTATACCATAGTATACTATGACGTTTTTATGACTTTTTTTGCCATAGTATACAATGACATTTTTTGGACATTTTATGCCATATTATACT
>NW_019437037.1:0-612 GCF_002814215.2 Seriola lalandi dorsalis
GTTTCAGGTCACTTGCCCTTCCTCATGTGTCTCAGTCTGATTGCCCTGAGTGTTTCCACCTGTCCCCTATTTCCCTCCATGTGTTTAAATAGTCTGTGTTCCCCTTGTCTTGTGCCAGAGTGTCTTCGTTCTCGTCCTGCACCCGAGCCTTTTGTCCATGTCCACAGTAGTCGCCAAAGTAAGCCTTCTGAACCTCGAGAAGAGTGATTTTTTGTTTGTAAATTTTGCCCTAGTTAAAGTTCATAGCCCCTTGTTTTTCCTCATTAAGAGTGATTTTTTTGTTTGTAGTTTTTACCTTAGCATATTTTCATAGATCTTTGTTTTTCCTCGTTAAGAGTGATTTTCATTTCATGTAGCCAGTTATTTATTATTCTAGATCCTCCGCTTAGTAGCGTGAGTAGATTAATTTTTTGGTTTATTTTTATATAGTCAGGATTTTCCTCTGTACGGAGCGTTTTGTGTTTATCAGTTGGTTTCTTTTGATTAGTACCTTTTTCCTCCTCCTGGAGTGTTTTTTGTTCCTTAGATTCAGAGTCTAGTGTCTAGTTTTTCATAGCCATTGGTTTGTCACTCTGTCTGAGGTCGCCAGAGAATTCAATAAAAGCCTTTGGT
>NW_019437038.1:0-543 GCF_002814215.2 Seriola lalandi dorsalis
TGGTCAGCCTGGCCCTCTCAGACATAGGTAAATAGGATATCATTTGTCTCACCTGCCCCCTGTCTTCTGCTCTTTGAAACAGTGAAAGAAACATTGATGCTCTTAGTAACTGTGCAATTTACTGTTGTTGACCTTTATAACAGTAGAGGCAACCTGGATCGCCTAGGTTTGAAAATTAATGTGATCTTTCATGTTATGTCTTTTCATTTTTTCTTCCAGGAAACAGAAGAACTGTCTCGTGTGATCTGCTTTGCCTTGACCTCTATCACTTTTCTCTTTTTCCTGTAGGTTTTGCCACAGTGGCTTTACCCAAACTAATTGCTCGCTACTGGTGGAATGATGGGAGTCTTGGCTTTCACACTTGCTTCTTCCAAATGCACATGATCCACTATTTTGGCTCCTTGAATTCTCTGATTTTATTGACCATGGCCCTGGACAGATATCTGGCCATCTGTTTTCCTCTCAGGTGAAAAAAAAAAGGTTGATTAGTCTCATCTCTCTTTTCTTTCCCCCCACTCTTCTCCTGTCCATCATTCCCTCTCT
>NW_019437039.1:0-1010 GCF_002814215.2 Seriola lalandi dorsalis
CATAGTATAGTAAGGCATAAAAATGTCATATTATAGCAAGGCATAGAATGTCATAAAATGTCATAGTATAGTAAGGCATAAAATGTCATAGTATAGTAAGGCACAAAAACGTCAGAAAACGTCATAGTATAATAAGGCATAAAAATGTCATAGTATAGTAAGGCATAAAATGTCATAGTATAGTAAGGCATAAAATGTCATAGTATAGTAAGGAAAAAATGTCATAAAATGTCATAGTATAGCAAGGCACAAAAACGTCAGAAAACGTCATAGTATAGTAAGGCATAAAAATGTCATAGTATAGTAAGGCATAAAATATCATAGTATAGTAAGGCATAAAATGTCATAAAATGTCATCGTATAGCAAGGCACAAAAACGTCAGAAAACGTCATAGTATAGTAAGGCATAAAATGTCATAGTATAGTAAGGCAAAAATGTCATAAAATGTCATAGTATAGTAAGGCATAAAATGTCATAATAGAGTAAGGCATAAAAACGTCATAGTATAGTAATGCATAAAAACGTCATAGTATAGTAAGGCGTAAAATGTCATAGTATAGTAAGGCATAAAAATGTCATAGTATAGCAAGGCACAAACACATCAGAAAACGTCATAGCATAGTAAGGCATAAAAATGTCATAGTATAGCAAGGCATAGAATGTCATAAAATGTCATAGTATAGTAAGGCAACAATATCATAAAATGTCATAGTATAGTAAGGCACAAAAACGTCAGAAAACATAAGATAGAAAGGCATAAAATGTCATAGTATAGCAAGGCATAAAATGTCATAGTATAGTAAGGCATAGAATGTCATAAAATGTCATAGTATAGTAAGGCATAAAAATGTCATAGTATAGTAAGGCAAAAATGAAATAAAATGTCATAGTATAGTAAGGCATAAAAATGTCATATTATATAAGGCATAGAATGTCATAAAATGTCATAGTATAGTAAGGCATAAAAATGTCATAGTATAGTAAGGCAAAAATGAAATAAAATGTCATA
>NW_019437040.1:0-738 GCF_002814215.2 Seriola lalandi dorsalis
AGAAACGTTGAATCCTCTGTTCTCCTCAGTTATTTTTCTCTTTTTCACTTTGGGATCCATGGCCCATCACACAACCGCCGGTTTGTTTACAACAGCCACCTGCCTGGCATCCCGCCCTGCTTATAGAAACATGTGTCGCAGGCTATGACGCAAATCTTCGTTGACAGAAATGTTGAAATTTAATATTTATTCTACACATTTTTACAGCATTGGAAAACGTTAAGAAGGTTTGTCCTCCTACAGAAACCATATTAAAACAAAAAATATATTTCCCTCCCCCATCTTTTTCCATTTTCAAACATTTTTGAAAAAGCTCCAGGGAGCCACTAGGGCGGCGCTAAAGAGCCGCATGCGGCTCTAGAGCCGCGGGTTGCCGACCCCCGCTCTAGGGTAACAAGATCTTGGAGTAGTGGCTCAAATATTCTGTGATAGCCAAAGATCTTTACATCATCAGATTTACATAGGAGAGCCAGGTATATTGAGGCCAAAGAGGAATGGCTGCCAGGGGGCAAATTTCCCAAAACCCAATAGACAGCACACAGTTTGTGTGTTTTCCGTGATGTACCTAGGGGGTTACAAACTTCGAAATCATCTATGTATAAACAGAGAGAGATTCTTAGTTCCTCTCCTGACAGAAATACATTATTCTTAAAGTGCTGGCCATCTTCAAAGAATCTGTAATGCTGCTGGTCACTCACTCTCTGTTGGAGTCTTCTCTTTTCAATAACTTTGCTAAGT
>NW_019437041.1:0-755 GCF_002814215.2 Seriola lalandi dorsalis
CGAAAACATAATACCTCTGGCCCTGGCTGTCAACGGCGCAGAGGCACGAAAGTGGCATCAATTCTGTCACTTTTTGTATAAATATGTGTCAGATGTATGAACAAAACTAGGGATGCTAATAATTAGTTAATGATTGGGTAATCTCAGCTGTCAGCTTTGGTATCTCTGCCTTGTCAACCAACAATAGCAAGTCTCAATGGGATTTGGGTGTTTTTGCCATTTCTTTAAGTTACTTTTTGGGACATTTTTGCCTTTATTGTGATAGGGAGAGTGAGAGAGAGACAGGAAAGTTGGAGAGAGAGGGAGGGGATGAAGGCCCAGGTTAGATTGGAACCCGGCTACTGCATTAAGGACCGAGCCTAAATGGTATGAGCTCTACCAGGTGAGCCGGAGTATGTGCTCTTTCTAAGTTGAGATTTAGTGAACAGGTACAAAACTGACTTCAGTAAAATACAATTTTGATGTTCTATCAGTCAAAACCCAACTGACACGGTTTGGGTGATAGCAGCATGTACTGCTGTGTGTCTTATTTGTACAACAGTGAGGTGTCCAAAGAAACTTTCAAATCCTAGACACATGGTGGCCACAAACGGCCTATTTCTACTGTTTAAATGAAGCTTTCATTGAGGAACAAATGATTTTAATGACTAATCAAAAAATTAATGAATTTGATGGAACTGGGGATGTGCAGAGTTTATAATAATAAATAATAATCTGTAGTATTGCCCGGGTCACACATCCCTATCAGACAGCAT
>NW_019437042.1:0-606 GCF_002814215.2 Seriola lalandi dorsalis
CAGTCTTACACTAAACGGCTCAGGACAGTGCTTCAGATTTGTAAAGGACAGCACTTGTATAGTTTTACATTCCTCCTGTACTTTTCTGTGATGATGGATTATTCCTCTCAAGCAGGAGCGGGTTTGAGGGTAAGAATAGACAGCAGGAAGAGTGGAAGTGACACAGACAGGCTGTAGAGCTGCAGAGGAAAGTCACCAGCTGGCACGAGGACAGAAGCTACATTTTTCCACTAGTGTTTTTTTTTTTTTTTAAATTTTTTTATTTTGCCTTCTCATGTAAATGTTGAAATGTGTGTCTCCATTTTGTGTTCTTGTTGTTTGTGTGGTTATACGAGTGTATGTGTGTGTGTGTGTGTGTGTGTGTGTGTGTGTGCACTCCAGTCTGAATACATTTTTTCTTATATACAGGTGAAAGAAATCCCCTGAATGAGGTTTGATCAGTTCACTTGTATCCAGTGGAAACTTCTTCCCGTTCTGCTTTAAACTAAAACGTGGAATTATCTCGCATCAGTGCTCAACATTTTCACTTGTTTCACTAAATAAAATGCTAAAATGGACATTTCTTGCATTGTGGTGCATGGTGTGTGTGTGTGTGTGTGTGTGTGT
>NW_019437043.1:0-520 GCF_002814215.2 Seriola lalandi dorsalis
CATTTTTATGCCTTACTATACAATGACGTTTTTTGACATTTTTTACCATACTATACTATGATGTTTTTTGACATTTTTATGCCTTATTATACAATGACATTTTTTGCCATACTATACTATGACGTTTTTTGCCATTTTTCTGCCTTACAATACTATGACGTTTTTTTTTTACATTTTTATGCGTTACTATACTGATATTTTTTGCCATACTATACTATGACATTGTTTGCAATTTCTATCCCTTAGTAAACTATGATATTTTTTTGACATTTTTATGCCTTACTATGATGTTTTTTGCCATTTTTATGCCCTATTGTACAATTACATTTTTTGCCATACTATACTATGACATTTTTTGCCATACTATACTATGATGTTTTTTGCCATTTTTATGCCTTATTGTACAATGACATTTTTTGCCATACTGTACTATGATGTTTTCTGCCATTTTTATGCCTTACTATACGATGACATTTTTTGCCATTTTTTGCCATAATATACTATGATGTTTTTTGCCATT
>NW_019437045.1:0-648 GCF_002814215.2 Seriola lalandi dorsalis
CATTATATGTAAGTCTTGGATGCTTTTATTGTGAAAGAAAGGCCATTGGTGTGTGCTGAACAGTGATGGAAAGTAACTAAGTACACTTATATTTTTGAGGTACTTTGCTTGAGTGTTTCCATTTTCTACTATGTTCTACTTCCATCCCATTACACAGAAGCAGATATTCTACTTTTTTACTCCACTGCATTTATTGCATTTATTTGACACCTATGGCAAGGGGTTTCAGATCACGATTTCACATACAAAACATATTTAATATTATACAATACAAGACACCAATAACTGCTACACAGGCACAATTTTTGCATGAAAATAACATACACAAAATAAGAAGATTATTGTTCTTCAACCCTTCTGACTTCAGTTGTAACCATGGTCTCATTTGAAAAGTAAGTAGCTTTAAATTTTGTCTGTTTTTGATCGTCTCAGATCTGAAGATTTTCTACTTCTCTTTGTTTTACGTCACTGTAAACTCTGTGCTGTTGGTCAAACAAAACGCGACATTCGCAGATGTAAACTTGAGCTCTGTGAAAACTGGGAGGGACAGTTTTCATGTTTTTCAGACATTTTAGAAACGAAATGTTTAATTAATGATTAATCAAGAAAAATAACCAGTGGATTAATCGATAATGATGACAATCCATA
>NW_019437047.1:0-575 GCF_002814215.2 Seriola lalandi dorsalis
AAAAAAAAAAAAAAAAAAATCTTCCTCTCCGACAGAGAGTAACTACATACTTATTTTCTTGAATACAATTTAAGAACACATATGGTGACATAAGTTTCCAATGATGAGGAAACTCAGGAAATTCATTTTTCCCTTTAATTAGAACAAAATAATGTTATTTCCTTGGTTCAGTGATGTATGTAGGTTCAGTGATGAAAGTTAAGTGATGCAGGTTCAGTGATGTCATTTCAGTAACCTCGGTTCAGTGATGAAGGTTCAGTGATGTAGGTTCAGTGACGTAGGTTCAGTGATGAGGGTTCATTGATGTATGAAGGTTCAGTGATGAAGGTTCAGTGATGTAGGTTCAGTGACGTAGGTTCAGTGATGAAGGTTCAGTGATGTATGCTCTGTGATGTAGGTTCAGTGATGAGGGTTCATTGATGTATGTAGGTTCAGTGATGTAGGTTCAGTGATGAGGGTTCATTGATGGATGCAGGTTCAGTGATGTCATTTCAGTGACCTCGGTTCAGTGATGAAGGTTCAGTGATGTATGCTCTGTGATGTAGGTTCAGTGATGAGGGTTCATTGATGTATGT
>NW_019437048.1:0-542 GCF_002814215.2 Seriola lalandi dorsalis
AAAATGTCAAAAAATGTCATAGAATAGTAAGAAATAAAAATATCAAAAAACGTCAAATTATAATAAGGCATGAAAACGCCATAGTGTAGTAAGGCCTTAAAAACGTCATAGTATTGTAAGGCATAAAAACCCCATAGTATAGTATGGCATAATAATGTAAAAAAATGTCACAGTATAATAAGGCATAAAAATGTCAAAAAAAATGTCATAACACTTCATATTATAATAAGGCATAAAAACGTCATAGTATAGTAAGGCGTAAAATGTCAAAAAACGTAATACTATAATCAGGCATAAAAACACCATAGTGTATTAAGGCATAAAAATGTCAAAAAAAATGTCATAACACGTCATATTATAATAAGGCATAAAAACGTCATAGTATAGTATGGCGTAAAATGTCAAAAAACGTAATACTATAATAAGGCATAAAAACACCATAGTGTATTAAGGCATAAAAATGTCATAGTATAGTAAGGCATAAAAATGTCAAAAAATGTCAAAGTATAATAAGGCATAAAAACGCCATAGTATAGTATGGC
>NW_019437049.1:0-667 GCF_002814215.2 Seriola lalandi dorsalis
AGGTGTTACTGTAATGTGGTTGTTGATGATTGATGAGGCCAGACGCAGAAGAAAAGGCAGGTGCTGGTCCATCACTGGGAATGACTGGACTGGAATTCTGGTCCTTATATTCAAACATGTTAGGTCTGAGGTTTGTGTATATAATAAATAGTAAGGATAGATATGAATATGCTAAAATTAATACAGTATTAGGCAGTGGATCCTGAACCCGCTGGTTCTGGATCAAATAGTCTCTTTGTCTTACTTGTAAAAGAAAAGTTTCTGACACATCTAGCTGGACAACAGCCGCTGGAACAGGCTGAATTCTACTAAATCGCTAAACAACATCATACATTTATGCAACTTGAAGTGTTTGTCAGTACGGTTTGTCATTTGCACTAATGATACTTTTCGCTACAGACCAACAACCTGTCTAACAGAGAAGTTGCAGCTCGGCATCAAACTGCACCTCTGTCTCCAGCTATGGAAAACTACACCAGGATTTACCTGTGTTTTCTTCTTTTCTTTGCCATTGAACGTGGCTTCTGGTCGGAGCGGTCCTTTGGGATGGAGATAAAGATCACTTTCTAGGAGCTTCATCCATCTCTGCGTTTCTGATTCTAGTCAGGGTTTTTTTTTTCTTTTAGTCGGGAGCTCTAGCGTAACTTCAAGCTCTGGAGGAAGCTCT
>NW_019437051.1:0-689 GCF_002814215.2 Seriola lalandi dorsalis
TGGCTCTAATCAACGTCACACAGCGATACCAAGCAGAGGAATTGCATACAATCTGTACCCGGCTGTTTGGACGAGGCAAAACGTTAGCCACATTAGCTGCCATGCTAACAACACATGCTACAGGCTCTCGTGTACATACAGTAAAGCAACATAAAATGGTGAAACTTACAGCTCCCAAGTTTGAAGTTGGGTCTCAGACAGTCGGTGCTGATCCATGCTTTATCTTCAGAATGTAACGAATCCCACATTGTACTGGCCCTCGTTGAGAAAGCAGTCCGACGTGAAATGGTTAGCTCGCTACAACTCCTAAAGTGTCCATCAAAAACAAAATAAAACAATTCCACTGGGTCTTCAGATCCTCAGACGTAGGGGGTGGAGCAAGCAAAAGACGGAGAGGATGGCCTTTTCTCATGTTTGGGGGGTTTGTAGACAGGGACACATATTACTGATAGAAAACCATGGAAAAGTGCATTTTGCATTATATGTCCCCTTTAAAGTAAAACAGCAGAAGAGGAAAAAGGGTTATTACTGGTATGGAACTGATCCCCTACCTGAGGCGTCATTTTATATCTGATCCTGACTCTCAGCCAACAACCTTTAAATAAATCCTCTGTCCGCGGACACACTCGTACTTTCTGTGTGTATGTGTGTGTGTGTGTGTGTGTGTGTGTGTGTGTGTGTGTGTGTGT
>NW_019437052.1:0-544 GCF_002814215.2 Seriola lalandi dorsalis
TAAGTAAACTCTCTCATGCTGCTATTTTCAGAAATTAAAGGTTAAATTGGTTTAATGTGATTAAATGTGACTGCGAGTTCTTCTAAACTGACGTAAAGACAAAGCAGAGGGTAGTTTTCGTCAGTGAAGCGCAACACAGACGAAACCGCATTCAATAATGTGGGATTTTAAAGTGTCACTGGATACAGATCAGCACAAAACAATATCTTATGTTAATTTGCGACGTTTTACATTTTTGTACTGTTTCTTATTTCAGCTCGGCATAAAATATCACTTTTTATAACTGTAAACCCTTTTCCTCTTTGAAGCACGATACACACGAAACTCGATTCCATAATGTCACATTTTAAAGCATCACTGCATATAGATAAATATAGAAACACACAAGATTTGTTTTTTTCAGCGTTTTACAATGTTTTAGTGTCCATATTTCAGCTCGGGGTTACATTTAACACATCAAACAACGTTTAATTTTGTAAAATGTCACTTTTTATAACTGAAAACCTGTGACACACACTCAGTTGTACTGGAAATAAAGCTCTTC
>NW_019437053.1:0-658 GCF_002814215.2 Seriola lalandi dorsalis
CGGGACTTCAACGGGACCCTGTCCGGGGCTCCGGACGTGGTCGCGGATGTGGATCTGTCCGCGGTGATCCGCCTGGTGGACCCGCGCTTTCTGTCCGTCACCATCGATGCGAGTCTGGCGTCAGAGGAGAAGTTCATGTACCTTCTGGGGTCGGTGTGCGTGTGCGTGTGTGTGTCTGTGTGTGTGTGTCTCTCTGTCTGTTTGTCTGTTTGTCTGTGTGTGTGTGTGTGTGCGTGTGTGTGCGCGCGTGTGTGTGCGCGCGTCTGTGTGTGTGTCTGTCTGTTTGTCTGTGTGTGTGTGCGTGTGTGTGTGTGTGTCTGTCTGTTTGTCTGTGTGTGTGTCTGTTTGTCTGTGTGTGCGCGGGCGCGTGCGTGTTACTGAGGTTCTTTTAACGCGCTAAATCCACCGACACCTGAGCGACGGTGTCGCAGCTTCGACAGGTCCGACCCTCCGCTGCCTCTGAAATGAACCAATGAAAACACAGGAGACACAACGTCCTGTTATTTCTCCCTTGGTCGTTTTTGTTGTTAGAAATAAGATTCATCATCAGCTTGTTTCAGACGGAGCAAGTTTAATCTTTTTGAGATAAATATTAAAACAGTTAAACACAGGTGTTACAGTTTGAGCACAAAGGTTAGAAAGAACAAAAGCCTTTAAA
>NW_019437054.1:0-603 GCF_002814215.2 Seriola lalandi dorsalis
TTTTCTGGCATATTGTGCCACACAAATTTCTTTTTAGTACCATCAATTATTAAAGCCAGTGTTTGAACTGTTATTCCATCACAAAAGTCCTGACATCAGTGTAGATCGTCTCTTCCTTTGCTGTTGCTTTCCTTCTCCCTGCTTGCCCAGTTTTTCTCATGGTAATGTTTGGTTTAGAATAAACCAGAGAGTCCTCATTTCTCTGAGGAAAAAAAATGCACCAATTGAAAATGAGAGGATTGATTTCAATACATGTACAAAAATGACTGATAATTATTTTATAGCTACATGTTTATATTCTTTACCTGCTGACTTTGATGATTACCACTGGCTGCTGCAGCATTTGTTTGCAGACTGACGGCAGCTATATTAATAAAAATAAGTCACAGAAAAAATGATTCACTGGATCTGACTTTTTTTTTTTTTTTTAAAGATGAATGAAGTTTGCTTATACACAGGTCAAATGTGAATCAAATGATGACAGTTTATAACAGTTCAATAGATTGATGTATGAGCAACTTTTCTTACCGTTGCAACAACCACAAGATTTCATTGTGATGGCACAAACAAGGAAGGCTATAACAATCAGACTCACAGCCAAAG
>NW_019437056.1:0-821 GCF_002814215.2 Seriola lalandi dorsalis
ACAACCACAAAGAGACAAAACAACCACAGAGACAAAACAACCACAAAGAGACAAAACAACCACAGAGACAAAACAACCACAGAGACAAAACAACTACAGAGACAAAACAACCACAGAGACAAAACAACCACAGAGACAAAACAACTACAGAGACAAAACAACCACAGAGACAAAACAACCACAAAGAGACAAAACAACCACAGAGACAAAACAACCACAGACACAAAACAACCACAGAGACAAAACAACCACAGAGACAAAACAACCGCAGAGACAAAACAACCACAGAGACAAAACAACCACAAAGAGACCAAACAACCACAAAGAGACCAAACAACCACAGAGACAAAACAACGACAAAGAGACAAAACAACGACAAAGACACAAAACAACCACAGAGAGACAAAACAACCACAGAGACAAAACAACTACAGAGACAAAACAACCACAGAGACAAAACAACCAAAGAGACAAAACAACCACAAAGAGACAAAACAACCGCAGAGACAAAACAACCACAGAGACAAAACAACCACAGAGACAAAACAACCACAAAGAGACAAAACAACTACAGAGACAAAACAACCACAGAGACAAAACAACCACAAAGAGACAAAACAACTACAGAGACAAAACAACCACAGAGACAAAACAACCACAAAGAGACAAAACAACTACAGAGACAAAACAACTACAGAGACAAAACAACCACAAAGAGACAAAACAACCACAAAGAGACAAAACAACTACAGAGACAAAACAACCACAGAGACAAAACAACCACAAAGAGACAAAACAACTACAGAGACAAAACAACTACA
>NW_019437057.1:0-603 GCF_002814215.2 Seriola lalandi dorsalis
GGGAGACAATACTATATTTTCTTCTATCTATATGATCAAACACCAACCTCCACCTGAAAAATTACGCCGACACTTCATGATAATTGTACGGGGGGAAATTTCTTTCTAACTCACTTGTTAAATTTCATTAAGGCTTAAAATTATACATAATTGAGGGCGTGGCAGCTTTGAGTGACAGGTGGGTGAGCGTATGCTTGCCACAATCCGGCATTTACCGAAGTCTCTTCTCCACACACACCCCCATTAACCACGAGTTAGACAGAGTCAGGCACTGCCAAGATGGCGACAGTGGAGCAGCCCACTCTGAGCTTCAGAACTGCTCCTCAGAAACCTATGGGTGATGTCATGGGGACTACGTCAATCTTTATATACAGTCTATGAATATGATCCACTCTACTCACAGCCATAAAATAACTACAGACAAATTATAGGACAATAAACCAGAATAAATGAGGAAAAAAACATAAATACAGATTCTTCGATACATGTATGAGTGGTTTGGTGAGGATGAAAACGATATAAATCATGTAATCTGGCCCTCACAGTCATAAGACTCTCAGACAGAGCGCAAAGACACACTGCTACTGCATCCAAAGTCAATGA
>NW_019437058.1:0-642 GCF_002814215.2 Seriola lalandi dorsalis
TTTAATGATTACCTAGTTTCCGTTTGTTTCATGTCACATTTAGCTCAAAGCAGCACTGTGTCTCAGGACTTTCTCACAGAGTCACTAGCATGGCTGTAGGTAGATCATTTTGTCACATGAGCATCATATTCCTGCTGTTTACATGACAAAAGATAAAAGAATTTCTTCTGTGAAAACTTTCCAAAATTGTAGAATACTGTCTTAAAGTGTTGTTATCAATTATTATCAGAAATTAACAAAATATTAATATTAAGTAATTACATCAATTAATTTTGAAGTTGTTCCAGTGAGAGGAGCCTGTACATCTGGAGGTTTTGTAGATCTGCTGATACTCACAGTGACCAATAGGAGCTGGTTCAGGTCAATGGGTGGGTTTTTCACACCCAGGGGTGAAAGGTGAAGGATTCTGTGGGACTGAGTTGAAGTGGCCCTCTTTAGAACAAAAGAACATGTCTACACCATTAGATTTGACTGAGGGCCAACACTAGTACACAAAACTGGAATTTCTGGTTCATATTTCATGACCCTGAAGCAATACACTTCCACACCTGAAGCACACTTCCACACCAGCGCAGCATCTTGTACTGTTTCAAATGAAGATATACTTCTTATCTTTGTCAGTACAGTAGTCTGTGCGGTCAT
>NW_019437059.1:0-756 GCF_002814215.2 Seriola lalandi dorsalis
ACTATACTATGACATTTTTTGGCATTTTTATGCCTTACTATATAATTTCGTCTTATGCCTTGCCATACTATGATGTTTTCATAACCTTTTATGCCTTAATATACTATGATGTTTTTTTGATGTTTTATGCCATACTATACTATGACGTTTTTGAGCCTTGTTATGCCATACTATACTATGACGTTTTTGAGCCTTGTCATGCCTTACTATACAATGTCATTTGATGCCTTACCATACTATGATGTTTTCATGACCTTTTATGCCTTAATATACTATGATGTTTTTTTGACTTTTTATGCCATACTATACTGTGACGTTTTTTGGCATTTTTATGCCAAACTATACTATGACATTTTTTGGCATTTTTATGCCTTACTATATAATTTCGTCTTATGCCTTGCCATACTATGATGTTTTCATGACCTTTTTTGCCTTAATAAACTATGATGTTTTTTTGACTTTTCATGCCAAACTATTCTTTGACATTTTTTTGCATTTTAATGCCTTACTATATCATTTCGTCTTATTCCTTGCCATACTATGATGTTTTCATGACCTTTTATGCCTTAATATACTATGATGTTTTTTTGACTTTTTATGCCATACTATACTGTGACGTTTTTTGGCATTTTTATGCCAAACTATACTATGACATTTTTTGGCATTTTTATGCCTTACTATATAATTTCGTCTTATGCCTTGCCATACTATGATGTTTTCATAACCTTTTATGCCTTAATATACTATGATGTTTTT
>NW_019437060.1:0-572 GCF_002814215.2 Seriola lalandi dorsalis
AGTATAGTAAGGCATAAAATGTCATAAAAAGGTCATAGTATGGTAACGCATAAAAATGTCAAAAAACGTCATAGTATAGTAAGGCAGAAAAATGGCATAAAACGTCATAGTATAGTAAGGTATGCAATGTCATAAAAATGTCATAGTATAGTAAGGTATAAAATTTCAAAAAACGTCATAGTATAGTAAGGCATAAAATGTAATAAAAAGGTCATAGTATAGTGAGGCATAAAATGTCATAAATGGGTCATAGTATAGTAAGGCATGAAATGTCAAAAAACGGCATAGTATAGTAAGGCAAAAAAATGTCATAGTATAATTACCCATAAAAATGTTATAAAAAGGTCATAGTGTAGTAAGGCATGAAATGTTATAAAATTGTCATAGTATAATAAGGCATAAAAACATAAAAAAACGTCATAGTATAGTAAGGCATAAAAACGTCAAAAAACATCATAGTATGGTAAGGCATAAAATGTCATAAAAAGGTCATAGTATGGTAAGGCATAAAATTTTTAAAAAGTCATAGTATAGTGAGGCATAAAATGTCATAAATGGGTCATAGTATAGTA
>NW_019437061.1:0-712 GCF_002814215.2 Seriola lalandi dorsalis
TGTGTGTGTGTGTGTGTGTGTGTTTGTGTTTTCGGTCTCTTGCTGCTCTGTGATGAACCTGCTGCTAAAATCTCTCACGAAAACAATCAGCTGTGAGGAAAGTGTCGACAGCTGCAGAATGACATCACTGTAATTTCAGCGTGGCGTGAATCCAGATCTCCAGATCCGTCCCGCTCCGACAGGGCGAGGACGTCTTTCTGCTGCGTTTGGCTGTTTTTCCTGGTTTTTCCATCAGAGCGTTAAAAGTCAGACATTTTCAGACATGAATCTACAGCTGGTAGCCTTTAGCTTAGCATAAAGACTGGAAACAGAGGGGAACAGCTAGCCTGGCCAGAGGTAACAAACGAGTGGAAACAGTCCAGCCTAAATATCGCGACATTAAGCCGAGGACCAAAACAGCTCGCTTTCATGTTTTTTTAATCTGTGCAAAAAACCACACACCTGACGCTGCAGCACGACGCTCACAACTTCCTGGAAGCTTAAAACATCCCAGCTGTTGCAAGGCCTGCGTCGCCAGCGGACATGTCGCCAGCTGAGCAGGTTTGAGACGATCTGGATCTGTGTGTGAGACAGCGTGATCCACTTCCTGCCGATATCCAGCAACAATCAACCTGATCGACTCTGTGTCGCACCAGATACTGACTCTTTTCTGTTCATGCACCAACAGCAGTCAGGTGTTTATGGAGCAACAACAACAACAACAACAACAACA
>NW_019437062.1:0-563 GCF_002814215.2 Seriola lalandi dorsalis
TATACTATGACGTTTTTTGACAATTCATGCCTTATTATAAATTGACATTTTTATGACATTTTTAAGCCTTACTATACTATGCTCTTTTTTGACATTTTTATGACTTACTATACTATGACATTTTTAGGACGTTTTTATGCCTTACTATACTATGACGTTATTATGCCATACTATACTATGACGTTTTTTTGACATTTTATGCCATAATATACAATGATGTTTTTATGCCATACAATACCGTGACGTTGTTATTACATTTTATGCCATACTATACTATGACGTTTTTTTGACATTTTATGCCTTACTATACAATGATGTTTTTATTACATTTTATGCCTTACTATACTATGATGTTTTTATGCCATACTATACTATGACTTTTTTCGATATATTTATGCCTTGCTATACTATGACGTTTTTGTGACATTTCATGCCATACTATACTATGACGTTTTTAACATTTTATGCTTTACTATACTATGACGTTTTTATTACATTTCATGCCATACTATACCATGACGTTTTCATTACATTTTATGCCTTACTATACTATGACGTTTTTT
>NW_019437063.1:0-752 GCF_002814215.2 Seriola lalandi dorsalis
AAAATTAAAATGTAATTTTGGTAATATTTCAACTTACAGTTTCAGTGGCCTGTTGATGTTGCTCTCACACTGTTACTAGGAAGTTATGGAGCTGTTCTGCTTTTCATGTGTTATATACACTCCCATCCCTCATGCACACACCCAAGACACTTTCACAAGATTCTTTTCTAGATTACAAGTTGTCCATGAGTTTAGACATGCAGTTTTTCTTGGGGATTTATTTAAGAATAAAATGTAATAAAATTAAAATTATTATTTATAAAGTAAAAAATTATGAACACATTTCCAACACTGTACATACCTCACCTGCCATTTTTGCCATGCTGACCTTTGAAGACCTGTGATTATTTCAAAATAAGGAAATGTAAAATTGTGACTACAGATGACATGTTACATCAGACAATAAATTCATAAACATGATGCTGTTGCTTTAAATATAACATAACAAGCTAAAGTTAAAAGTTGCATTTCATGTTTTTATTTTATTTATTTTAATGATTAGAGATCATTCTCTTAGTAGGTCTATATAGATAGATAGATAGATAGATAGATAGATAGATAGATAGATAGATAGATAGATAGATAGATAGATAGATAGATAGATAGATAGAAAATTTTACTACTTCAACTTTTAATCTAACTGAAACTTCAGTTTGCCTGCAAGGGATCGATCAAGTTAATCTTATCTTGTTTCTCTCACCTCTACATAAAATATGAGGATGAACAAAACTGTTTGAAATCAGGATCTGCAT
>NW_019437065.1:0-606 GCF_002814215.2 Seriola lalandi dorsalis
ACCCCAATCCCCCCACAACCCCAGAGACAAATCTAAAATACAAGTACAAACCGTGTCACTACACACTGTACCAGCAGTAAAGAACACATGGTACATAATAACCTAGAGAAGTCTTGAATAATATATATATATGGGTCAGACCCTAAAAAATTCTGTAGTGACATTGAAAAGCCGATCATCAGAAAAGTAAATCTAGATAACCACGAAGATTCTTGGAATAAACTTTAAAATGCAACAATTTTAACGCAAAATCACAAACAACCCTCAAAAGTTACGAGTGCGTTTGAAAAGTGGTAGATGAGGCAGAAAATGAAGTAGTTATGTTTCCCAGAGAAATCAGCAATAACCCTGAGAAGTTAGAGATGAAGCCTCTTGGTCAACAGTGACGGTAACTTGAAATATTGGTATTGATCGGACAAAACTGGGTCGAGATGTCTGTCATGGGCAGATGTGTGATTTTCTATAAACAGTCATACAGAGTGAGAGATGATAACGGTCCCATTGTGTGGACAGTGAAACAGACCCGAGTCTGCCCTCCTTTAATATCAGTCCATGAACTTTCCAGCTGCTGACACGACCCCCTGACAAATGCCAGGCAGCGGCCGG
>NW_019437067.1:0-622 GCF_002814215.2 Seriola lalandi dorsalis
AGAGATAGATATTTCTTAAGTCCCCATTTAGCATGGTCCAGTCATTACTTCATCAATTCAGATGTTTGAAGTCGTGTATAAGCTAACAAAACTATTGTGAATATACCAGATTTTTGTCATGCTTCTGGAACCTTTAGAAAGGGTGGTCCCCACAGGTGATGATCAGAAAGTTGGTCCCCATCCAACATGGAAACCTGTGTGTATGTGTGCGTAGCGGTAGAGCTGCACAATAGAACCTCCAGTAAGTTCTTCTTTCCTGGTTGAGACTCTGAGTTCAGTAAATATCCATATGGTAGTGATGGAGATTGTGTGTCTTTCAATGTATATGTGTGCGTAATGTTGGGAACTGCGTAAGCTTAACCTTCAAACAACCTTTTGAAGTTGTCAGGATCGGCCAAAATGACCACAATAATGGTTTTTAACCAAAATTGCCCTCACAATTATAGAAAGACATATACAGACACGCAAAAAACCACACATCAATACATAAACACAAGTACAAGCAAATACATGCAAATACACCATGTTGATTCATCTTAGAGTTGCTCTCATACCTGAGTTAAAAGGCTAAGAATCAATGAGTTTAATTAGCCAGAATCAGCTTTGCCCATTTTCTGCCTAG
>NW_019437068.1:0-595 GCF_002814215.2 Seriola lalandi dorsalis
AGTGCGTGTGTGTGTGTTTGAGTGCGTGTGTGTTTGAGTGCGTGTGTGTGTGTGTGTTTGAGTGCGTGTGTGTGTGTTTGAGTGCGTGTGTGTGTGTGTGTTTGAGTGTGTGTGTGTGTGTGTGTGTTTGAGTGTGTGTGTTTGAGTGCGTGTGTGTGTGTTTGAGTTGAGTGTGTGTGTGTGTTTGAGTGTGTGTGTTTGAGTGCGTGTGTGTGTGTTTGAGTTGAGTGCGTGTGTGTGTGTTTGAGTTGAGTGCGTGTGTGTGTGTTTGAGTTGAGTGCGTGTGTGTGCGTGTGTGTTTGAGTGCGTGTGTGTGTGTTTGAGTTGAGTGCGTGTGTGTGCTTGTTTGTGCATGGTACCTGTCACACTGCTGACACAGCAGTATAAGGTCGTCCTGTGTGTACTGTCTCTGACACAGTGGACAGCGGCTCAGACTGGCACACGGTCCACAGCGACTGTAGTTACTCTGCCAATCACAGTGCAGCCCGGGGGAGGCGGAGCCACACTGCACACACCACACACACCTGAGGACAACACATACAGTTAGAGAAGGGTGACAGGCAGGTGACAGACAGGCAGGTGACAGACAGGCAGG
>NW_019437070.1:0-549 GCF_002814215.2 Seriola lalandi dorsalis
GAGACACTTTAATGTCAGATCCACTATTTTATTTCAGACTGAATGTGCTGAAGCTCAGAGCCTGAAGAACAAAGCCTTTGCCTACATCCTAAAAATATTTGCATTTGTTTTGCATAGATTACTCATCACCCTCCTACACACCTCTCTGACTGTTGTATCTCCATCAAACAAGAAGCGCTGTTGTGTTCATCGGTGAACTTTAAACCACCATTAAAGTCCTTTCCCATGAATTGATTAATTCCAATTAACTTCTGAAAATAGTCAGAGTCTGTTAGCCATTCAAAAAACATTTTAACAGTTCAGATAACAAATATAAAAGTCGTTTCTTGCCTCTACACTCACCTTTTCTTTCTCTGAGGTCTGGATGACAAGCATCAGCCGTTAACATCAGTCTCACTATCCTCTGACCCCTCCCCATTACCCAGGCCCCTCCCCATTGCTGCCTCCTGATTGGATGGGATGAATGAGTGGGTGGTCACTTCTTTCAGACTGCTCAGCCCTGGGATTCACACAGCAACAGCAAAAGTGACACGTTGAAATATCTGCTGT
>NW_019437071.1:0-658 GCF_002814215.2 Seriola lalandi dorsalis
TATTGACTGTGAGGTAGTACAATATCTACCACTCATTAAATGATAATAAACTTCACTATGCATCAAGTGTTGTTGCCTGTTGTCATTTGATGGTGTCACTCCTGACGTAAACTTCAATCCATACAGAAATGATCGGTGTCTGTTCGTTACACATTTAGTCATGGCAGTAAATGCAATGTTACAACTTAGAACAAATCATAAAACAATTAAATATGAAATGTATGCAGCAGTTTTGTTCACACATGAGATCAACTTTTTCTTAATAATCCAATAGTGTTGCACGATATACCAATACTAAAAAAGTATCTTGATACCCTGTATTTAAAACAGTAGGATACCCCATTTTATTCATACTGACACTTTAAGGATGACAGTGTTTTATTAAGAGCTGTATTTTCAATGAGTTTAGGGCTGGGACGATTATCCGATGTAATCGACGTTGTCTATTATAAAATTTATTCGACGTTGAATTTTAGTGTCGACGCGTCCTGTAAAACCACACAGGGTAAATGTTCATAGAACAAAACCGGAACTTTCTAATGGGACCGTTTATATCCATCGTCTTACGTTTACCCGGATACAAGTAAGGGCTGGGACAACGCGGTGACGTAATTGAAGTCATTGACTACGTGAATGATTTGCGTCTGTGTAATCTATT
>NW_019437072.1:0-626 GCF_002814215.2 Seriola lalandi dorsalis
GAATTAGAGCACTCGCTTCACATGTTGGGAGATAATCTTCGGGGCTGTTGTGAGGCCGGTTGTTGCCTCCAGTTTGTCAAGATCAACAGAGAAGTAAAAGCAGGCTGTCTTCTTTGGATCCTGTAATGCTCACTTGACTCACTTGAACATCCTGTTATGTGGACTGACTGCCGTGTGTCAAAGCTTCTCTCTGTGTGGCACAAATTTGGCAAACTCTCTCACAGGAGGTGAGTGCTGCTGTATCAAAATTAAATCAAATTGAGGGGAATCTCGTCACACGGTCAGCGAGCTAAAAACTGCTTTTTGTCTCTCGTCTTGAGTTGACATTCAGGTGATAGTAAAGCTTTTCACCTGATGAGACCATAATGTTTCTGGACTTTGACTTCCTGCCGGCCTTCAATACACTCAGTGACTCACCTCGCCCTTTAGCCTTCTCCTGCAATGTCTTTCAGCGACCGTCATATGGGAGCTGTAAGGAGCTTTATTTCAAACTGAGGAATCACTGCATATCTGATCGCCTCCATTTATTGCTCAAAGATTGGGATGCAGCCTGGCTGATGCAGGAGGAAGATATCCACTTAATTAGATGACAAATCAGGAGCTTTTCAGCAGCTCAGACTTGCACA
>NW_019437073.1:0-590 GCF_002814215.2 Seriola lalandi dorsalis
AGCAATGTCTGGGTAATGGACATTGTGTAGTCAGGAATTATGATGTTAAGTGTTGCAGTCTGAATGCTTTCACTTTTAAATAGGGTGAAACAATTCTCATACCTTCGTACACACTGCAAACAAATGCTTTCATTGAACCCAATACTATATGCTTCATATAAACACACACATTCAACCACACACGTTTGTTAAATTATAAAAGCTGTTCTACGACACTCACTGTTCACTATCTCGATTACAGAGAAATTGAGTGAATGTTCAGTTAGGTTACGTTGCTAATGATTGAAGCAGGTAGGTAGGTGAGCACTTTTCTGTTTGATACTTTAAGTACATTTTTCTGATAATACATACTTTTACTTGAAAAACAAAAATAAGGTCATTGCTAATCTTACAGCAACTCGATATAGATTTAAAACCGCGTTAAATACAATGGTTAAGCAACAGTTACAGCAACAGTTTTAATAATGAAGATTCCATTGTACTTACATTGAGCTTTAGGGAACTCACAGAAAAAGACTGATAGTCGGACTGTTCTACCTATATAATAAATGCTTAGCCCTGCACTTCAAACTCCAATTAAATCCAAGTTG
>NW_019437074.1:0-500 GCF_002814215.2 Seriola lalandi dorsalis
TCACAAGAATAAGACACAATGGATCAAGCAGTGGTGGGAGTTAGAACAGCCATGTTTTACTGGGATCTCACTTTGTTCTGTGATGTAACACATGACTGTTTGATTATCAACATTACATTATAATCATTGACCTGCTAAAGAGTGAAGACATGTTATCTTTGATGGCTGTAATAGTCATTACAGTACAGTTACTAAAGAACAAGATGGCCGAGGGGGTTTGATGTTTTATCAAGCTGAATTACTCATCACGCCACATGCACCACGTAAAGGTGAAATGATCTGCATCAAATCTAAGTCCTGTCCAGCTCAGAATCAACTTTCAATGGCAGAAAGAAAGAAAGTCCAACAAGCAAAACGTTGCAGCACTTGATTAGAAAACACATCAATATTAAACTTGCTAAAAAAGACTTTTGTTCCATCACAGATGGTGACGATCAAAGCAAATCAGTTTTGGAGCGGCTGTAAAGTAAAGCAGGAAGTAATGAAGTGAGTGTCAGGCT
>NW_019437075.1:0-731 GCF_002814215.2 Seriola lalandi dorsalis
CACACACACACACACACACACACACACACAGGTTTGTGTTATAAGGACTTTAAACTAATAAAATCAATTTCAGAGGGAATTTCAGAGGGAATTCACAGATTTTTATACTAATAAAATACACTAACACAACAAAGACACTCCCTTAAAAGAATAATACAAAAATGTTTAGTATCTACATCTCAAAGTACTGCATATTTACACACACACACACACACACACACACACACACACACACATACACACACAGAGTAAGGACCCTAAAAATAGTAAAATAAGTGAGAGTACATTATTATAAAGATGATGTGATTATGCAATCTGAACTGACCCACAACGAATTAATTAGCTGTGATTTCATCTACAACACAGTCATCCAGTAAACTTTATTTGACTGTGACTTCAGCTTAAACATCAAGACCACTACGATATATCATTAGCCACAGAACCGGATCGACATCGGGTGGGACAGACACAGACGTTGTGATTTTGATCTAAAATCACACACTGAGCAGCATCATGATGACAGGGTTTTTGGTTCAGGGTGAGCAAGTAATGCAGACATAATGAGGGGTCTGAAGATGAGGCTACAGTGACTGACACATGACTGAAGTGAAGTCAAAGATTTCTATTATTCCCAGTTCACACTCTCTGAAACTGAACATGATGCAGCCACAAACACTCTATAAATCCTCCATGTTAAAGACTTCATATCTTTAAAGACTTCATGTCTTTAA
>NW_019437076.1:0-631 GCF_002814215.2 Seriola lalandi dorsalis
CCTCAATGTCTTTCCCTCGAATGTTGACTGGCTGAAGGGTGGGGCTAGACCTCCAAAAGTCCATGACCATCTCCTTGGTCTTGGAGGTGTCCAGGCCATCATCAGATCCCTGTACTCCTCTTCCTGCCCATTCCTGATACGCACCACAATAGCTGCATCATCCGAGTATTTCTGGATGTGGCAGGACTCAGAGTTGTATTTAAAGTCGGCCGTATACAGGGTGAACAGGAACTGAGCCAGAACAGTCCCCTGTGGAGCCCCAGTGCTGCTCATCACTGTGCCTGAGACACAGTTACCCAGCCTGGTCGTCTTGTCAGGTAATCCACAAACCAGGACGTGAAGCAGGGATCCACCCCCATCCCTTCCAGCTTGTCTTTAAGAATGGGGGGTTGGATGATGTTAAATGCACTTGAGAAATCAAAGAACATAATCCTCATGTAACTACCTGGCTCATCCATGTTTAACCTGTGGCCTCAGAAGGTGGAGAAGCAGCCGCTCCAGGGTCTTCATGATGTGTGATGTGAGGGACACCGCTCTGTAGTCATTACAGTAAAGGAAGGTAGAGAGTCAATATTACATAGGTCTTTACTTTACGATTCACTGTTCCACCTGGGGGAAACCATTATATAGA
>NW_019437077.1:0-573 GCF_002814215.2 Seriola lalandi dorsalis
GGCATAAGACATCATAGTATAATAAGGCATAGAACGTCATACTATAGTAAGGCATAAAAACGTCAAAAAACGTAAAAAAAACGTCATAGTATGTTAAGGCATAAATCATCATAGTATAGTAAGGCATTAAAAACGTTAAAAAAACGTGATAGTATATAGTAAGGCATAAAAACATCAAAAAACGTCATCGGATATTGAGGCATAAAACGTTATAGTGTAGTAAGGCATAAAAAATCATTGTATAAGGCATAAAATGTCATAGTATAGTAAGGCATAAAAACGTCAAAAAATGTCAAAAAAACATCATAGTATAGTAAGGCATAAAAAGTCATAGTATAATAAGGCATAAGATATCATAGTATAGTAAGACATGAAAATGTCAAAAAACATCATCGGATATTAAGGCATAAAACATCATAGTATAATAAGGCATAAAACATCATAGTATAGTAAGGCATAAAAATGTCAAAGAACGTCATCTGATGTTAAGGCATAAAAATGTCAAAAAATAACGCCATAGTATATTAAGGCATAAAAATATAATAGTATAGTAAAGCATTAGAACGTCAAAGA
>NW_019437078.1:0-509 GCF_002814215.2 Seriola lalandi dorsalis
AAACATTTTTTATCTCACAGGAAATTGATGATGGAAGTATTTTCACCAAAACAAAAGTCCCTTTTTAAAAAAATAAATAAAAACGCACTTCTCAGTGCTGCTAAAGAACTAAAATACAGTCAAGCAAATACAGATCTATGCTCTCTGTTTTTTTTTTTGTTTTTTTTATGGCTGACCTCTCTGTTCTATTCTTCTAGTGCTCTCATTACATCTGTGTGTGTGTGTGTATTAACAGATTGTGCTGCACAGGCGTGTGTGTGTGTATGTGTGTGTGTGTGTGTGTGTGTCATGGTGTTTTGCATTCATGTCTTTGCATACTGTAAAGGGATTGAATCAAAAGAAAAGCTGGTTGGAGCTCGGCACAGAAACTGGGCTCAGAGTCAAAAACGGGTGCAGAGATGCTACACACGCCTTGCGGTGTGTGTGCGTACGGCAGCGGACTGTATGTCCTACTGTCTTCCTGGAGACAGAGAGTGGAGGGATGGAGGATTAAAGGTGGGGGGGGGGGG
>NW_019437079.1:0-957 GCF_002814215.2 Seriola lalandi dorsalis
GGAGACACGGTTAAATTCTGTGTTTTAATAATTTCCCAAAAATGTTCTCAAAAGTCCACAAATTTGGTATCTACGGAATCGGCACGTCACGCTGAGTAACATATGTCAGCCCCAGCCTTCTGAGTCGCTCCCTTCCGAAGGGCCGCCATGGGTCATCTCTCATATGCTGAGGTGCCACACCGTTAAGGCATAAAAGGTTATGAAATCGTCATATTATGGTCAGGCATGAGACGAAATACTATAATTAGCCATAAAAATGCCAAAAAAGATCTTAGTGTAGTATCGCAGAAAAATGTCAAAAAAATTGGGGTGTCGTGTGGCTAAGCAGTCGTCCCATGTGCAGAGGCTACAGTCCTGGCTACAGTCCTCGCTGCAGTTGGCCCTGGTTCGAATCCCGCATCAGACAGCCTAATAAAGGCATAAAAGCCCCAAAAATATATTTAAAAAAAAAATGTCAAAAATACATCACAGTATATTAAGGCTTCAAAGTTCATAAAAACATCATACTATGATCTGGCATGAGACGAAATGCTATAATTAGCCATAAAAATGCCAAAAAAGATCTTAGGGTAGTATGGCAGAAAAATGACAAAAAACGTAATAGTATGGCATAAAATGTCAAAAATACATCATGGTATATTAAGGCATGAAAGTTCATAAAAATGTTATAGTATGGTCAGGCATGATCCGAAATAATATAATGAGGCATAAAAATGTCAAAAAACGTCATAATATATTATGGCATGAAATGTCAAAAAACGACATAGTATAGTATGGCAGAAAATGTCAAAAATACACCACAGTATATTAAGGCATAAAAGGTCATGAGATCATCGAAGTATGGTCTGGCATGAGACGAAATATTATAATTAGCCATAAAAATGCCAAAATAGATCTTAGTATAGTATGGCAGAAAAATGACAAAAAACGACATAGTATAGTATGGCATAAAATGTC
>NW_019437080.1:0-685 GCF_002814215.2 Seriola lalandi dorsalis
TGTTTTGTCTGTTTTATTATATTGTGTATATTATGGTACTTGTGGTGTTTTCTTATGATTTTTATCTGTTCCCATGATCCTATTTTCTCTCTCACTCTCACTCTCTCTCAGACTTTCAACTAAATCTAAAGTTGATCCACATGGATATGCTGCTGGAGGACCACTTTATTCACCTAGAAACCAGAGGTCTGAAACCCAACGGGACCTTTGTGCAAATGTTACAACAGGTAAAGATAGTGGATTTGGTAAGAAACACTTACGGAGACAATGCTGTCATAATTTCCCTGCATCACAACTCAGTCTGGATACAAACTCCCACATATTTACTATGTGGAATATATAGTCATTATATAGAATGCAGGGTGTGTTGGATGGTGGTGTTTTTAAACTCACAAGACAAAACAACAAGGTAGGAGGGCACAAAATTCAGATTGATGAGCGCACAAGAGGTGCATTAATGTACAAATGCAATAAGTGATGGCCTGCTTATAATCCAGTTTAGCATTAGAGCTAAACTGGAAGGAGCAGCAGTACACTTGGGTGAACTTGAATTCAGGTGACTAACAGTGTACACTGGAGACTGAGGATGTTTGTAACATGGGTCAGTGGTAACACTTCCAATTTCTCCAATCAGGAACAAGTTATAAATCACCTTATTCATTCTGTACTCAATATAGTCTTTATT
>NW_019437081.1:0-609 GCF_002814215.2 Seriola lalandi dorsalis
GTGGGATAAAGATATAAGATCTACAACAGTAACAGTCAGTGAACTGACCTCAGAGTCTCCAGTCGACAGTCTGGACTCTCCAGAAAACCACACAGACCCTTCACTCCTGAATCCTGCAGCTTGTTGTTGCTCAGGTCCAGTTCTCTCAGGTGGGAGGGGTTGGACTTCAGAGCTGAGGCCAGATAAGAACAGCTGATCTCTGACAAACTGCAGCTCCTCAACCTGAATAAAGAATAAAAAGTGAGTTTCAGAGACAATTTTGCTGCTTGGAAGCGTTCAGTGTTTCATAATCTGTTCAGAGCTGAAGAAGCTTTAGAAAGTAGAAGTTTAGAAAATGAAAGTCAAACACCTGAACCAACAGGATGCAGGTTCAAACAGTCAAATACAAAGAGTGAAAACAGCTCTCATTAATACGACTGAAATGGATCAAAGCCTAAAGATCCAGGACAAATGTCTTGATTGGTTCTGGTCTCAGGAAATCCAAAACTAAACACATTAGAGTTACATGTGTACCGTGAACTAGATGGCGGCGGGTTAAGGACTCTCCAATCACTAACATGTAAAGTTGCAAAACTAAAACCAGATGTTGGCGTTGAAGTATTTCAAAGG
>NW_019437082.1:0-702 GCF_002814215.2 Seriola lalandi dorsalis
CCGTACCATATTATGACATTTTCTGATGTTTTTATGCCTCAATATACTATGCCACTTTTTCATTTTTTTGCCATTCTATACTATGTCGTTTTTATGACTTTTTATGCCTTACTATACCATGATGTTTTTATGACTTTTTATGCCTTACTACACTATGCCGTTTTTATGACTTTTTATGCCTTACTACACTATGTCGTTTTTATGACTTTTTATGCCTTACTATACATGCCGTTTTTATGACTTTTTATGCCTTACTATACTATGTCGTTTTTATCACTTTTTATGCCTTACTATACTATGTCGTTTTATGACTTTTTATGCCTTACTATACTATGCCGTTTTTATGACTTCTTATCATACTGTGGTGTTTTTATTAAGTTTTTTTTATACCTTACTATACTATGATGTTTTTAATGACATTTTTGTGCCTTACTATACTATGTCGTTTTTCACGCTTTACTATACTATGTCATTTTATGTCATTTTTATGACGTTTTGTATGCCTTAGAATACTGTGATGTTTTCTAATGTGTTACATCTTATTATACTGTGGTGTTTTTATGAGGTTTATTTCCACCTTACTATATTATGTCATTTTTTATGCCTTACTATACTATGACGTTTCATGCCATACTATACTGTTACTTTTTTTTAAAAATTATTATACAATGAGGTTTTTATTGGGTTTTTTCACGCCTTATT
>NW_019437083.1:0-533 GCF_002814215.2 Seriola lalandi dorsalis
TCATCTCTTATTCAGTTTAGAAAAAAGTAGTATATCAGTCATTATAGTGAATCACTATAAACCAAATGTTGACGCTGAAGTGCCTTAAACTGCAAAAAAATAAATAAAAAAGCCCTAAGAGATTCAGCATTTCTTACCCAGAATGCACTGAGCTCTTACAGGATCATCTCTTTCCTCCTGAAGTGTGTCTTCATGTCTCTGATATTTATCGTAAACCATTACAACAAACCTTCACACACCAGAACACGTAAACATACTCTCCTTGGAATCCGATCAGTGAAATTAAAATTTCTACCAGTTTTTTTTTTGTTTTTGTTTTTTTTTTTTAGGGGGAAATGTTTTTATTTTGTTAATCTGTTATATTCTTGTGTTTTGCACCTCAAGGCCACCACAGGGAGCGCTTCAATTCATGCAAGAAGAAGAGAAGAGCTGGATGAGCCTTTTAAAATCAAAGCACTCCGCCAAAACAAATGTTTGACTATTTCTTTTTGGACTCCCAAATCAGTTTCCAGGATTGAGCTGCACAGAAATAT
>NW_019437084.1:0-766 GCF_002814215.2 Seriola lalandi dorsalis
ATAACGTTTTATGCCTTAATATCCGATGACGTTTTTTCATGTTTTTATGCTAATCTATCCGATGACGTTTTTTGACGTTTTTATGGCTTACTATACTATGATGTTTAATGCCTTATTATAGTATGACTTTTTATGCCTTACTATACTATTATATTTTTATGCCTTAATACACTATGACGTTTTATGACATTTTTATGCCTTACTATACTATGATGTTTCATGCCTTATTATAGTATGACTTTTTATGCCTTACTATAATATGACGTTTTTTGACATTTTTATGCCTTTCTATGCTATGACGTTTTTTGACGTTTTTTTGTCTTACTATACTATGGCATTTTTTGACGTTTTCTGACGTTTTTTTGTCTTACTATACTATGGCATTTTTTGACGTTTTCTGACGTTTTTATGCCTTATTATACTATGATGTTTTATGCCTTGCTATACTATGACGTTTTTTGACGTTTTCATGCCTTACTATACTATGACGTTTTTTGACGTTTTTTATGCCTTACTATAATATGATGTTTTATGCCTTATTATACTATGATGTTTTATGCCTTAATATCCGATTATGTTTTTTGACATTTTCATGCCTTACTATACTATATTTTATGCCTTATTATAGTATGACTTTTTATGCCTTACTATACTATGTTGTTTTTTTGACATTTTTTGACGTTTTTATGCCTTAATATACTATGAAGTTTTTTGACATTTTTATGCCTTACTATACTATGACATGTTATGCCATATTATCCCATGA
>NW_019437085.1:0-567 GCF_002814215.2 Seriola lalandi dorsalis
ATGAATGAATGAAGGTAAATTACAGCAGCAGCATTCAGTAAGGGGACACAAGGACATCACGTTATAAGTTACTTGGATGTAACTCCAGTTCTATATTTCTGTGTGTGGAGCTCAAAAAGAAATTGAAAGAATGTAAACACATTTACTGTCGGGAATATAAAGCACGATATGGCCTGATAACATGCGTGCAGCGTTGCGGGGGTGATATCACCATTTGAAATCCAACACTCAACCTAAGCTGTAAGTGGGACTCCTGCTAACCCCTTGCGTTGAGTATAAATCAAGCTAACTGTGTGTGTGTGTGTGTGTGTGTGTTTGTCTAAGTGTCCAGTGAGTAAAGTTGGTCTCTGCCTGTGTGTGTGTGTGTATATGTGTGTTTGTGTGTGTGGATGTATACCTACATGGGTGGCTGCTGCGATCGTACTGTATGTGTGTGCGTGTCCCTGCGAGTGTGTGGGCCTGTAAATAGCTGTGGCAGCTGTAATGCTACTGTTATGCTATGTGTGGTCCTACAGGGGCCAGATAACCAGATGGCCAACACATTACTGCCAACATATACACCGATAT
>NW_019437086.1:0-674 GCF_002814215.2 Seriola lalandi dorsalis
AGTCATAAACGCTTTTCGGCGGACAGGGACTACCTGGGAACTGAGACTTACCTTCGTTTCTCTGATAGCTTATGAACCAGACCTTCAGGGGGTTTTTCCCAGCAGTTGAATTATCCACAGAGGTGTCCTCCTCTCCACAACAAACACACCAGGGGATTAAAACCGGTAGAAACACTGAATAAAGCAGTTTCACTTTAAAAATCAGTGATTCACCAACACTCTGTGGACACAGGACAGAATGTCTCCAGAACCTGGGAGCTGAGCTCGCAAAATATAGAACATACAGTATGTCTTGTCACTTTTAGACATTTTAATGTGGAAAGGTTACATATTATACCTTTAAAACATCCAGAATGTTTTTACTAGCCCTGTTGAGTCTCTGTAGACCTCTGTGCCTGTCGGTGTGCTGGCCTCACTTCACTGATACCAACATAGGTGGCGTCAAGTGAGGAAGCAGAATATTCACATCCCACATTAATCCCCACTGGAATTCATGTACATTTTTTTTAAGTGTTTGAAGATCTGATCATCAATAAAGTCCAGAGCCAATAATTTCATAATGACATTTAAGGTGTATTGATTGATTCACAAGGTCAACTCATGCATTGAGTAATACGCAAGAAGACATTCCACCTTAAATGTTGTCCGAAGCTGCCAGCAGCCTCTGAGCTGCT
>NW_019437087.1:0-655 GCF_002814215.2 Seriola lalandi dorsalis
CATCGTTTCCTTTATCTGTGAATTAGCTTTGCTGATGTCTATCATGTTGCCCTTTTTAAAAGACCATCGTCGCAGGTTGTATTTGTCCACCTGTTATCACCCGTTTAATCAACAAGTGTTTTTCAGTCGATTGTTCTTCACACAGAAAAATAACCTGCAGCTATTTTGCTTATTGATTATTAGTTTAAGTGATTTATCAAGCAAAAATGTTGAACAAGGATCAAAGGTTCTCTGATTCCAGCCTCTCAGTCAAGAGGACTGTCTGGTTTTTCTTTGTCATATCATAGGAAACTGAATATTTTTTTGGGATTTGGACTTTTGGTTGAACAGAACAACATCCTTTTCTTTTCTGCTTCATCTCTCCCATGTTCCCTCTCTTCCAGGGGGAGCTGGAGAAACTCAACCAGTCCACCGACGACATCAACAGATGTGAGACGGAGCTGGAGGTCAGTCTGTCGGGGGGGGGATTTGAATGTGTTTGCAGGTTTTCTGTGCACTCGTGCAGTGTGTCGGGTTTTTGACTAACAGAGCATGTAATCGCTCCCGTGTTACTGGTATCAGCAGATCCGAGCGGCTCGTCAGGCGTGGACTCACGGTCTGTGAAATCCAGTCAGTTTACCTTTTTCAGACGAGTGTTGTGTTGAAGGTATCACTG
>NW_019437088.1:0-646 GCF_002814215.2 Seriola lalandi dorsalis
AAGTAAATTTTGATGCGTATACTTTTGTCCTTTTATTAAAGTAACACTTTGAATGCAGGACTTTTACCTTTAACAGAGTATTTCCACACTGTGGTATTGATCCACCACTGGAAAAAAGCAAATTGATAACATTATCATGGGCTCTGAGGAATTATAAATAGACTAAATGATCAGTTGATAATAAAAATAATTGTTGCTCTAACAGCTGTAATATGGTGATAGTCTGCTGTGGTGAAGTAAAGACTTTCTGTTTCTTTAGTTAAAGTGACATATCGCACAGCTGAGAGACAGTAGTTATGTGTGTGCGTGTGTGTGTGTGTGTGTGTGTGTGTGTGTGTGTGTGTGTGTGTATGTGTGTGAACAAACAAGTGTCAAGGTTATTTGGTGGGTTATTCTGTCCTCTCTGGCATCTGACACACACACTGAGCGTCCCTGGGTTTGTCAGCTCTAATAATAGTGTGGATCAGGTTCTGGACTAGACTGCAGCCGGTCACAATCACTGGGCTGCTGGGAGGAAGAGGAGGAAGAGGAGGAGTCTGTCTGTCGTTCTCCTGCAGTAGTTCACCTCTTCTTTCTTTTGGATGATCAGTAATTTGGAATACTTGTTCTTCCGGATTGTTTTTATCACCTTTCGTCAGTTCACCAA
>NW_019437089.1:0-602 GCF_002814215.2 Seriola lalandi dorsalis
GGAAGCAAAGTGGAATGTGCCCAGTCTCATGCCCTTTACTGAAGATGTCCAAAAAATGCATGCATATCTCAATCAAGTGCAAGATGAGTACTAAAATTCACTCTCTGAAAGTCCCTCCACAAAATCCTGTATGGAGCTTGCAAAGGTTTATCTGATGCAGACCATTCTCTTTAACCGGCGTAGGGAAGGAGAAGTGGCAAGCATGCCCTTGTCTGCATTTTCTTCAAGAGATATCTCTGATCCCCATGAGGATGTGGACTGGATACTCTCTGAACTAGAAAAAAAGCTCTACAGACACTTCACAAGAATTATTATCAGGGGAAAACGTGGTCGCCCAGTTCCAATTCTTCTGACTCCAAAAATGTTGTGTGCGTTAGAACTCTTTGTTAAGCAGAGAGACGCTTGTGGGGTTCTAAAGGACAATGGTTACATGTTTGCAAGACCAGAAGCTATGACACATTTCCGAGGTTCAGACTGCATCCATGGCTTTGCAACCCTTTCAACAGTGCTGAACATGACAGACACAGAGATGGACCAGCTGGCCAACTTTCTTGGACATGATATAAGAATCCATTGAGAATTCTATTGACTCCCTGAGAAGA
>NW_019437090.1:0-689 GCF_002814215.2 Seriola lalandi dorsalis
AAAAAAAATGTGAATACTTCCTCCACCATTGCTGAAGGTCATCACCTTCTGGGAGCCTCTGAAGCCCTTCATAGCCATCCTGGTCGAAGTGATGATCCTGGTTGCCGCCATCCTGCTCTATGAGAGAAGTCAGTCCAAGAAAATCTGCACAGCAGGTAGTCAGACAACATATTGATGCGCTTGTTCATGTCAGCATTGAGTGTATTGTATAGTATGTTGTATTTGAACTTATCTTCCTTATTCTCAGAAAATGGGACAAATGCTGATCAAACGAACACACAGTGAGTACAAAGTGCAAATTTCTTTTTCTTTTCTGCATTTATAACTGTAAATCTGATCAGCTTATTATAAAGTAAAAAACCCTTCATACTTATTAATGGTTTACCAAAATGTATAACACAGCATTATTATTGAATAGAAACTCACAGCCATGTAATTGCAAAACATTCAATGTAAAGAGAGAGCCGTTATGCAAAGAATGGGAACTTAAAAATGTAAGAAAGACAATTCTTAGCATCAACACTTCACATTTACTGTTCTAGCAGCACTTCTGACAGTAAATGATAAGTTATGATTATAAATGATATACACTAATTATAAGTGATTTATAAAACATTAATAAAGGACTTATTAACATTAATACTAATTTCAGCTGATGAACCCTTTATTAATGGTGCCCCATCAGTGAA
>NW_019437091.1:0-718 GCF_002814215.2 Seriola lalandi dorsalis
AACTACTCCTTATATAGTCCACTATATGTATATAGGGTATAATATTTCATACTATACATTCAGACAGCACTATAAAATGGTGAACTCCCTATATAGTGGACTCATACTATCCCACAATGCATTGTGAAAAGTAGTGTACTACCGATGCTCACTAAGCAAGCAATATATACCATCATGCATTGTGCTTGTGCAGAGAAGCAACAGTGCAGAGAAAACGACCCGAGTGTCTGAAAGTGTCTTTTCATTTCAGCAGTGAGCTCACTGTACACTCCTCTGCATCGGACCTCCCGGATAGTGAGGAGGGAGGAGTGAATGAGCGAGGGATTTCGGACACAACCTGAGTGTTCCTTGCCTCTGTGCCAGTTCGTCTTGTTCCACTTGCGACGGTGTTCCAGCCTTTTTGTTCCTGTGTGTAAGTTTATTAGTGAACCAGTGTACCACTAGTTTCAGCCTTGACCGTACCTTTAACCTGCTCATTTTGACTGTTGCCCTGTTGGACTGATTTCCAAGTACCTGTTTTTTTGCCTGAGTAAAGACCACTGAGTGTGTCTGAGTCGTCTGTCAGACATTTCCCTTTTTGCTCCAAATTCTAACTTCTGTTCAAATATGAAGGGAAAAAAAAAGACATATTTGATCTGTGACCATCTGTACGATCGAGGAGGGATTAGACAATGTGGGTTGTGTTCAAATGAATTAGAGCAAATTATGTAAATTCAAA
>NW_019437092.1:0-805 GCF_002814215.2 Seriola lalandi dorsalis
GTGTGTGTGTGTGTGTGTGAGGCCTGATACAGTCTGAATATATCTCATCTCTAAGTGTGTGATGCTCGTCACATTTGCTTCCATACATGTACACTCATAAAATCCCATTGAACAGACAGTTGAGGGAAGCAGCCCTCGTGCTGCTCATCTGATCTCAGGCTCCAGTCACACGTTCTCTCTCACTTTGTGCATTTTGTTAAGTTGAAAAGATTTTGCGCTATGTTCTATAGTCATACAGACATGACCTGCAGATACACAGTGAATAACAGTTACAGTAGTGAAGATCATTTTACATTACTATCAGCAAACAGCCTGTTTTTACCACTAAAACATTTTAATGTGGGAAGTGGAGACTTGTCCCATTTTAACAGGATGTCCCAGGAAGTTAAGAGCTGTGTGTGTGTGTGTGTGTGTGTGTGTGTGTGTGTGTGTGTGTGTGTGTGTGTGTGTGTGTATATGGGAAGCTACCACAGAGGTGGTTCTGAGTCCTCTGGCAGGTGTTTATGTGTCAGTCACCAAACTTTACAGATGTGTCGATGAGCCCAAAGATGGCTGTGGTCTGATGTCATAATGTAGTAGTAACTACTGAGCGCTCATGGGTCGGATGGTGAAGTCGTTGCTGAGTGTAGCCGGTGGAAGGTCTGTAGTAATGGTCTGTAACATATCTGTCTGTAGCAGCAGTTCTTCATATTTAAACGTAGGAGTTCAGGTACTGTGTAACCTTTAACCTCTGACTATCATGGCCCCACTCAGTGTGTTGATGTCACGCCTCTCTCATCAGTGTTTGACAGACTGGCAGGAGATG
>NW_019437093.1:0-747 GCF_002814215.2 Seriola lalandi dorsalis
ATATGACATTTTATGTCTTAGTATACTATGACGTTTTTTTGACAATTTTATGACTTGCTATACTATGATATTTTTTAATATTTTTATCCCATACTATACTATGACGTTTTTATCCCTTATTATACTACGACATTTTTTGACGTTTTTATGCCCTACTATATTATGACGTTTTTTGACATTTTTATTCCTTACTATACTATGACGTTTTTATGCCTTACTATATTATGACGTTTTTTGACATTTTTACGACTTACTGTACTATGACATTTTTTGACATTTTTAGCCCTTACTATATTATGACATTTTTTGTCTTAGTATACTATGACGTTTTTTTGACATTTTTATCCCTTACTATACTATGACATTTTTTGACATTTTTATCCCATACTTTACTATGACGTTTTTATCCCTTACTATACTATGACATTTTTTGACATTTTAATCCCTTACTATACTATCACATTTTTTGACGTTTTTATCCCTTACTATACTATCACATTTTTTTTGACGTTTTTATGCCTTACTATACTATGACATTTTATTTCTTAATATACTATGACGTTTTTTGACATTTTTATCCCTTACTATACTATGACATTTTTTGACGTTTTTATGTCTTACTATACTATGACATTTTATTTCTTAATATACTATGACGTTTTTTGCCTTTTTTCTGCCTTACTATACTATGACATTTTTTTTTATCTTTTTATGCCTTATTATACTATGACATTTTATGTCTTAGTA
>NW_019437094.1:0-546 GCF_002814215.2 Seriola lalandi dorsalis
ATAATAAAGACAGTCCTGCCTTTCCTCCTGGCTCTCCTCTGCCTCCTCCTCCTCCTCCTCCTCCTCCTCCTCTGCTGTGCCCTGTCGTCTCGCCGCTGCCTCCTGCAACAACACGTCACATCTTTACATCACTGGTCCCAGTGTTCTCTGCATTTAAAGCAGATGCTCTTCGTTGTAACTGAAACGGCAGCAACAAGCAGCGTGTGAACTGCAGCTGTAGCGACAGGTTTGTGTTAAACAGCGTCTGCTGCCCAGTGATCACCTGTAACCAGCTGCCGCCTCCTGCCAATCATCTCAGCTGCAAGTTTCTACCTCTGATTTCATCCAGTAGCTAAACTGTGGATTTACAAACACTCTCATGGCTCAGGTTGTTAGAGACCAGATTTAACCAAATATTAAAAATATGCAGCTCAAACCTCTTCAGAGATTATCATCAAAAATGACAAACACACATTTATGACATTTTACAATCACTTCTGAATCCATTAATATTTCTCAGTGTTAGATTTCCTGTTTAAAGCGATGGC
This sequence comes from Seriola lalandi dorsalis, assembly GCF_002814215.2. NCBI lineage: Eukaryota > Metazoa > Chordata > Actinopteri > Carangiformes > Carangidae > Seriola > Seriola lalandi. The sequence continues at coordinate 528 of NW_019437094.1, forward strand.
TGCTGTAACTCAGACAGCC
>NW_019437095.1:0-771 GCF_002814215.2 Seriola lalandi dorsalis
GTCTGAACCCTTTATCCTCCCCCAGAGAATCTGCAGCTGTCTCGGGGCCCCTGACCTATTAAACAAGTTGTTGAATAGTTGTAGATGTATTATCAAATGGATTATGTAGAGTTTTTCCTAATAGTTGCCATTTTGCAATAAAATCCTTATTGAGAGAAAATAATCATGAATAATCTATGATTTTGGTTTCCGGTGTTCATGTTTTATATGTTGCTGTGTAATGTGCTCATTGATATTTGTGCTAACTGTTTTTAGCACTTACTGTGATTTGTTAAGCCATACATACTTTTTGGAGACTCGTAATGATGCTAAACTTTGTCCTCCTGATGTGAGTCTCTGTCAGTGATGAAAAGAGAAAGTGCACGTGTCAGATTGACGAACAGAGACGGCATCAAGAGTTTACACAATGATGCTTTAATGACTGATGTTAATCACAGTCAAACATTTGCCGATTGGACGCAGAACACACCTGCGGCGCAAAGGTAAGGCTAACTGATTAGCTGCGTGCTTTAGCATTAGCACTGTCTTTATGCGAAACCTTTTGACTTACTTCAGTTTTCATGCGTAAGTGTGTGTTTTGTGATGAATGAGCTTGTTTTATGTCTAACTCTATACTTTAGGCTTCCTTATGTTGCAGCGTAGCTCCACGTGGGTGAATTATTTCCCTCGCAAATAAATGTATGTGGTGGTATAGCAGTTTGTGGTTCCGGTTTATTCAAGTCACATTAATACTGCAAATAATAAGTTGGTACGTCTTAATGTTTTAAAGCA
>NW_019437096.1:0-740 GCF_002814215.2 Seriola lalandi dorsalis
GGAGAAACACAAACCAGTCGAGTCTGTGAATGTTTGAGCAGCTTAAACTAGGACGTTTGTCAAATCAGTTTTAAATGATGTGTAATAAATTCCTGTTTCTGTTACCTGTCTGCTCAGTTGATAATATCACACAATCTAACATTTGTTTTGTTTTTGCCTTTTAGATGGTCCCTTAACCTGTTAGGGTTCATTTTAATTATGTGAATTTCTGTCTCTTAACACCTTCCCATTTTAAACTGTGTATAATACCAAGACCAGGAGGAACTGATGCATTTCCACTGCATCACTGTAAAGCAAACTGTCAGAGGTTTCATCAGCTGTGTTGATCTTACTTACAGCTCTGAGACACTTGAACTGATGGAGGATTAAACTGGAAAACATAGAAGCTCTCTTCTTCTTTTCCTATTACGTCTTATTTCGAATACAATAAATTAGTCAGAATAAGAGCTAGAAATTCACAGGATCTCTTCATCAACTTGTCTACAACATTTGTACCAAATTTCACATTGATAGACAGAAGTGTCTCTGAGATATTTCAGAAAGTGCAGTACAGAGCATCTCCATCAGATGACTACAGAGCTTTATAAAACCTCTCCAAAGTGACCAAATAATAAAGATAAATGTCTTTTATGACTGAAAAATGTCCCTAAATGTTAAAGTTGACTAAAAGAAGCTGTTGTTAATATTTAGATAAAGATTTACATATTTAGTTTCATTGAATCGTGTCTCTTTTGACTGAT
>NW_019437097.1:0-560 GCF_002814215.2 Seriola lalandi dorsalis
GGTCACATAAAACATTTACAGGCGGTGCTGGTTATTTAGAGATTATTCGCAAAAATCCTGTGACAAAGCTTCTGTTCCCCTTAAAGTTCTGCACCGTCAGGATGGTTTGCAGTTGGCTTACGGTGCAGATCTCGGTGTCAAAGTTCGCTAGAGTTGAACTTCCATTGGAGTGAGCTGATTTTAATCTGAAATCTTGCAGTTGTAAATGCCGAACCTGAAGACAGGAAACATGCTGCAAAACCTGCCTTTACGTTCAGCTGGTCAGACATCATCTTCATTTCATTTCTTCCTCTTTGTTGTCCTCTCTCTTTCTTATATTCCCACTTTTCCTCTCATTTGTTCTCCTTCCCTCTCTCCTCTCTTTCTCATCGTCTTTGTCATTCATCTGGTTCTCTCCCCACTTCTGATCTCACTTTCTTTCTCCGTCCCCCCTCATCCTCCCTGTATTCTTCCTTTTCCTTCATCCCTCACTCCTTCTCTCACAGATTGACTTATTGCTGGGACTCCAGCTGAGCTAGCAGACCAATCACAGATCAGCTTCTCTTCCTTCCACGCCGCTC
>NW_019437098.1:0-703 GCF_002814215.2 Seriola lalandi dorsalis
AAACAGAAACAGAAACAGAAATGTTCTCAGATCTCAGGGCGACATCAGGTCCTAAATCCACAGTTTATAAATCATATTTAAAATAATATAAAGAAACTTTTCTAAACTTTGGATTTCACTGTATTTGACATTTGAGAAGCTGGAAACTGGTAAAAATGATTGAATCAGTTTCTCATGAATCGTTTCATCTCTAAAACTTTTACAGACACGTACCTCACAATAACACGTATATTTCTACACATATTTAGAGTCAAATCCACGACGTCACTGTGATCAGTGTGGCGAGTGTGTCCCACCTGTCGGCCTGTGTTGACAGCGTACAAACGGCCTTGGCGGCGCTGGTCCCCGTCATCAGGCTCCCGCCCTTCAGCTCCAGCCCTCGGCCTCCTCGTCCGCTCTCCCTCAGCAGCTCCTGGATGGAGAGAGGCTGGATGACCGGCCGGCTCAGGCCCAGCTCCGAGGCCTCGGGGCTGGGCTCGCAGCTCAGCTCCAGCCCCAGGTCCACGCCGGCCGCCTGCTGGGTGATGGTGGTCAAAGATGACGGCTGTGAGAAGCCGTCGCTGAAGTGGGTGTGTTCCAGTGAGCTGATGTACTCGGTCACCCTGAGAGAGAGAGAGAGAGAGAGAGAGAGAGAGAGAGAGAGAGAGAGAGAGAGAACAACAGGATTTCATCATCTGAAGAAGAAAAACAACTTTGTTTTCAG
>NW_019437099.1:0-617 GCF_002814215.2 Seriola lalandi dorsalis
AATCGGTGGTGGTGGCCCAGTGCGAGGCGGCGGAGGGCAAACCGGCCGCTACCATCAAGTGGCTGGCATCGGTCGGAGGAAACCACTCAACCAGCACCACAAACGGCCCGGACGGGACGGTGACGGTACGCAGCGAGTACCGCCTGGTTCCCACGCCGACGGACAACGGCAGGGAGGTGACCTGCATGGTCGACCAGAAGACACAGGAGCGGCCGTGGGTTTACCCAGTGAAGCTCTCCGTGGAGTGTAAGGAAGACACACACACAGACACACACTTGTTTTATTTTCACATATAATGTCTTTTTGAGCATAAATAATAAACGATGCACAGCCCGGGAAGAGACTCTCTCAGTATCACATGTCACGAGTCCAACTAAAGATACAAATCAGCGACTGACAGTAACTTCAGACACAGCTCAGGGCCTTCCCTGGGTACATCACAGAGATTTACAAATATGATGCCAAACAATCTAAAGCTGTGATGCAGCAGCTACGATGAGAGGGTGATACTTCAACATGTTTGTGTGCAGCACTTTCCTCACACACTCTGAGACACTTCTCTTAAACAGAAATGCCTGACTAATTAAACTATACATATACATATATATATATATATA
>NW_019437100.1:0-695 GCF_002814215.2 Seriola lalandi dorsalis
AACAGGAGTTGTATTTCATTTTGAAAACTCGGGTTATTTTTTATTCTGAAAACGCTGGGGTTATGTTTTATTTTGAAAACTCTGTGGTTGTATTTCATTTGAAAACTTTGGGGTTGTGTTTTATTTTGAAAACTCTGGGGTTGTGCTTTATTTTGAAAGCTCTGGGGTTGTGTTTTATTCTGAAAACTCTGGGGTTGTATTTCGTTTTGAAAGTCGGGTTGTGTTTTATTCTGAAAACGCTGGGGTTATGTTTTATTTTGAAAACTTTGGGGTTGTGATTTATATTGAAAACTCTGGGGTTGTGTTTTAATCTGAAAACTCTGGGGTTGCGTTTTATTCTGAAAACTCTGGGGTTGTGTTTTATTCTGAAAACTCCGGGGTTGTGTTTTATTCTGAAAACTCTGGGGTTGCATTTTATTTTGAAAACTCTGGGGTTGCTTTTTATTCTGAAGACTCTGGGCTTGCATCTTATTTTGAAAACTCTGGGTTTGTGTTTTATTTTAAAAACTCTGGGGTTATGATTTATTTTGAAAACTCTGGGGTTGTGTTTTATTTTGAAAACTCTGGGGTTATGATTTATTTTGAAAACTCTGGGGTGGTGTTTTATATTGAAAACCTTAGGTTGTGTTTTATTTTGAAAACTCTGGGGTGGTGTTTTATTTTGAAAACCTTAGGTTGTGTTTTATTTTGAAAAC
>NW_019437101.1:0-653 GCF_002814215.2 Seriola lalandi dorsalis
AAACACTTTAACATGGCTTCACAGCTGGCTTAGCCCAGCGCTTAAACTGCAGACATCGGCTATGGCAACAATACCGATGCTACATTGCTATTTAATGGTCGAACTTGCTCTGATGTGGTGATTTAAACAGATTCTCCCCAACATGAGTGCACAAAACATTCAAGTACAATGGCTGTACACAATGTAACACCACCACTTCTGATACAAAGAGCTGGTATTTTGCCTTTTGTCAGGTGACCAGAGAACAGAACAGCACATACGGTGAGTCACTGCATGCTTTGTTTTTCAGGGTTAAAGTCTTAACGTCAACCCAGATGAGGCCATCATGTTCTGAGATTTCATATCAAAACATCAAGAAGGCAAATCCATCCCCGCAGGAGCCGTGATCTCACAACTCCCGTAATGAATGCAAATTCAAATCATGTCTTAAAATCAACAGCGATTTGTTAAAATTGTTCGACCACAGTACACCGACTCTCCCCCCTGTGCCTTTTGACAAATACATGTAGATCTTGAGCTATTATTTTATAGGTCATCATAACGTGGACAAACCACAACATGACTGATTAGTTTGTGAATGTCATGCATAATGGCAATATCCTGTTACGGCGGGTGAAGCGGCAGCAAGTTTAGAGGTTGATTGAAAAAATAAA
>NW_019437102.1:0-594 GCF_002814215.2 Seriola lalandi dorsalis
AAAGAAACTTTTCCTGACAAAAGAAACTATACAAATGCTATTTGAAATCTAATGTGTGAATTTCTCTAGCTGCATAAAATTATATTGAACTGAAAATAAAGAAAATAATTCTCCACCAACACAGTAACCTCCAGTGAAAACCACCAGTCACTTTCTGCATTTGGTGCCAGACTCTGCTGAATAAATCAGACGTGATGACGTGCTGCTGGATTCAGGAGAAGTGACAGATTGGCCTCGTTGCTGCCAACCTGATGAACAGGCCGGTGAGGGCCGATCAAATTGCTCTCAATATTTTCCACACAGGACAAACATATGCACAGCCATTCACTGTCACCGTTGACATTACTGCTTGTAACCCCATGAAAATTTAGACAGGTTACGAAATATATTTTATTATTGTTTTATGTAAATTGTTTTCGTTTCTATGCACATTCACTAAAAGAGTTGTGTTGTGACTGTAGTTTCCTTAAGCAACCACAAGGGGGCGCTCCTTGTTTAGACAGTGCAGGAAATGTAGTGCCGCGTGCATTGCATGCAGGGAGACAGACACGATAGTTGAGCTCCGATACTGATAATGCCACGAGTGCCACGAGT
>NW_019437103.1:0-721 GCF_002814215.2 Seriola lalandi dorsalis
AAGACAGTGACCTCCACGTGATTGTGCTGTTACCGCGGCAACCACATCCACTTGGCTTCCGGCCAAGGCTTCTCCAGCTGCAGCACGACTCCCAGCGGGCCGGTCTTAACCTTCTGCTCATGACTGGGTTGATGTCCAAATATTACAATATTTAATCATCAAGATTAAAGAGAGATCCATTTGAATCGAGAAGTCACGGCTCCTGATATGAGATCGATAAAGTTTATCAAAGAAGTAAATCATTGTTGTCCTCCTTGAGTTTGGCGTTAACGCTGCGGTGTGGACAGAGTTATTGCGTAAAGACGCAGTTTTAAGCTTTTCTCAATAAAATCCTAAATTCATGACGTCGACGCAGGTTTCAATAAATATATATTTTTTAATACAATTCATTTCGTCTCAAAAAGTGCATCAAACATTTTGTCTGTGATTATTATAAAGAACAAATACACAAAAAAACAGCAGATAAAATAAAATCATGTCCATTCTTTCCAGTGTACAAACAGAATTTGTGCTTACATTTTATTATTGAATCAGTAGTGTTTCACATTCATTACTTACTATCATTAATTTAGTGCAATAAATCATATTAAGCTGCTCTGTTAAAGCTTTGTTTTGCTGATGTGCCTTCAGGACTCACTGGAATCACATCAGGACGTCGTCACAGCTGCTGTTGAAGCTTTTATCCAGAAGAGGTCAGTGTCACTTTGTGTGATGTAGTAGT
>NW_019437104.1:0-655 GCF_002814215.2 Seriola lalandi dorsalis
ATTCAGTTAAAACAGCCACCAGTCAAACTGTGTTCTTGAAAAATGGTGAATACTTTTCATATCAGGGAGGAAAGAACTGGTACTCACCAACTTTCTGATCATGTTCACAAAGCAGGATCGTCACAGTCATCACTGAAGAGACAAAGAAAAGAGCTAAAGATCAAACAGCTGCTATAGCTACTCTCATAGGCCAGAGTATCGTCTAGAAATATCACAACTGATGCAGAAAAATACAACATTAGGCTTTTAAACGGCCTCATTAACTTCAATTGACCTTTATAACAACGTCAGATGAAGCAGAGACAGACTCAGTACTCACACAGTCTGCAGCAGAGAGCTGTGACCTCCATGTTGTCTTGCTGTTGTCTGTCTGAGCAGCAGCACTAATTTTGTGTTTAAATCTGAAAACTGCTTCAACGCGACAGAGCTGCTGCAGCGGTAGAAATAGCCTCAGTGGTTAAGTTAGATATCAGTGGGTGGAACCATAGAACAAATGCGGACGTGCGCAGACAAAGGACCTCAGGTCAGTATATGAATAAATGTAGTCAGGTGGTAAACCTATAGTAAGTTAGATAAAGTTTCCCACTGATGTTTATAAAGAATATCCCTACATGAGTGAGTTCTTTGTTAATTTTATTTTTGAATGTTCATTTTA
>NW_019437105.1:0-715 GCF_002814215.2 Seriola lalandi dorsalis
CCTCCAGTTCATCACACCTGTTAGCCAGGTATAAAGGTGTATATCTCCATCTGCTAGCCTTTAGCTTAGCCTCTGCATCCAGGTGCTTCTTCAGCTCAGCTGGTATGGGATGTTTAACTCCATATCTGGTTCACTCTAAAGCCAGGAGTTCTTCCTTTATGTGCATTATTTTCTCCTTCCGGACGAAACAACGACGTAGAATTAAAAAACACCACTCCACAAGAAATATACTAATAATATATTGTAGAAAAACTAAGAGCTAAGCAGACTGATGCCTGCACATCATTTGATTGTATATAATAATAATAATAATAATAATAATAATAATGATAATATAACCAGGTTTGACGGATCCTGGTGTGTAACATTAAATACAAAACCATGTGACCATGTACAAGGTGAGATACATTACGTATCCCACGCTGCAACGTGCGTTAGTACGCACGCAAATGCCGACGCACGGCACGTGACGTACGTGCGAAGCTGGCTGCAACGCTAAGCACGTCGCAGCGTAGCATATTGGTAGCTACGTCAGATTCTAGATTTCTCATCCTTGTGCCTTTGATCAGCTGTATCAAAGGCACAAGGTACGTGAAGGAAACCAAGAGTTTTCCTGCTTGTTAGTCATTGTACTCAAGACCTCACCAGAGACACACACGTTTATCAGAGCATCCACTTCCAAGATACGTTTTCTTCTGTGATGGAGAACAATTCA
>NW_019437106.1:0-568 GCF_002814215.2 Seriola lalandi dorsalis
CATTATTTGTATGTTATCATACTGTATGTTTATTTATTCTAGAAATGTGACATGTTCATTTGTTTGTTCACAGGCAGAACAATTGTAGTTAGTTGGTTACATTTCAGATCATTATTATTATGACAGCTATAATTTTCTTTCATTTAATTGTCATAATCTGAGTTCAGTGTTAAAAGTCAAATTCATTTACCAGTAAATATACATTAAATTAAGGGACAGACCATTTTTGAAGTTATCCAAAGAGTGTGACCACAACAGCAGTAATCAGGTGACGGTTCCCTGTGTTAGTCAGTATCTGCTGCTGCTTAGATAAACTGTTGAAGCGCTGTGCTACTAGAAAGTCAGAGAACTGCCACAGACAAGAGACAAAGACATGGAAAACTCTTTCAAGGTCACTGGTTAAAAAATAAAATAACAATGAAATCAACTTCCTGACTTTAAGTATCATTTTCATAGATTTTTACTTAAGACTGTATCACCTGACATTCCCATATGTCCATTAGAGATGATGTTATTTAAGGGAGACCCTCACAAGTTACTTGACAGTTGTTGAGACAGGATGCAAACA
>NW_019437107.1:0-734 GCF_002814215.2 Seriola lalandi dorsalis
GCGGGTACCTGCCTTAGTCACCTCCCCGTGATGCTCATGCACGGCTCCGGTATCCTGTCCTCCCCGCTGTCAGCTGCCTGCAAGTGAAAAAAATGTAAACACGAGTCTCGCACCGCCCGTTTGACGTCCAGTCCAACCGGCTGACTCGGCCAAAGATAGGAGAAATGACAGGAGGGATGAGTGGCAGATGAAATAAGAGGAACCGCGGAGAGGAGAAGCCCCGCCCCTTGTGCAAGCGTAAGTAACTTCATGTTTACACACTGTAAATAAGTAATAAGTAACTCAGAATAAAAATTCCTTCATCTATGAATGGCACCTTAGATGAATTAGACTAAAACCTGCTGTAGAAATGTGAGCTCGAAGTCTGAGAAACTATTCTATTCTATGGAGGGCACGTTTTGTAACTACCGAGTGACTCCGATTGAGGACAACAGACAATCTTTGTTAATAATTCCGAAAATCCCGCACTTGCGCACTAACAGGAGCATTAAAAATCGTTTTGTTTTTAATTTGATTAAGCGATTGAGTTATTCCCATCCGCTCAAATAATAACAAATAATTTAACATATTACAGCCGTATGTCCTGGTTACTGAGCGGTTATGATAGTGTCGCAGTACGCAAGCGCAATAAGAAACAGGTACGAGTTTCTAAATGCTCGGGAAAAAAAATTACTATTCGTGTTAAGATAAGTGACACACCGACCTGATGGTTTTTATAAAGCTATCCAGCTGTG
>NW_019437108.1:0-512 GCF_002814215.2 Seriola lalandi dorsalis
GTTATGTGTCACATGGCTTAAGGTTTTAACCAGGCTTACTGTATGTCCAATGATGAACTGTCATACCCTACAGCACTGTACCCTGCTGCCTCTACAGTAGCTCAGCAGTGCAGAGCTGTGCTCAGGCAATTAGAGAGCTGCCTTTGTTGCCTTTAACGAGTTTGACCCGTTTTGCTGATAATCTGCATAAATTTCCATTCTTTGTCCTCTTCTCTGGTTTTCTGTCTCTGTCTCTTCTCTCCCTGTCTGTCCCCAACTTTCTCTCTCTCTCTCTCTCTCTCTCGGTGTATGTGCGAATTAGAGGAAACAATGTGAAAGTGTTCTGTGTGAATGTCACGAGGGAGCTGACCTTCACATTCTCACTGGAGCTCATATCCATCTGGACGATTCCCATGGATCACCCCAAAAAGAGCCACGTGTGTGTCTGTGAGAAAGTGCTGTGTGTTTATGCGATTACATCACTGCAGGTGTGTGTGTGTGTGTGTGTGTGTGTGTGTGTGTGTGTGTGTGTG
>NW_019437109.1:0-754 GCF_002814215.2 Seriola lalandi dorsalis
TTATGCTTTAATATACTATGACGTTTTTATGACTTTTTATGCCTTAGTATACTATGACGTTTTTATGACTTTTTATGCCTTAGTATACTATGACGTTTTTATGACTTTTTATGCCTTAGTATCCTATTTCGTTTTTATGACTTTTTTTGCCTTAGTATACTATGTCGTTTTTCATCATTTTATGCCTTAGTATACTATGTCGTTTTTTTCATTTTTTTGCCTTAGTATCCTATTTCGTTTTTATGACTTTTTTTGCCTTAGTAAACTATATCGTTTTTATGACTTTTTATGCCTTAGTATACTATGTCGTTTTTCTTCATTTTTTTGCCTTAGTATCCTATTTCGTTTTTATGACTTTTTTTGCCTTAGTATACTATATCGTTTTTATGACTTTTTTTGCCTTATTATACTATGTCGTTTTTTTGCCTTAGTATACTATGACGTTTTTATGACTTTTTATGCCTTAGTATACTATGTGGTTTTTATGACTTTTTATGCCTTAGTATACTATGTCGTTTTTCTTCATTTTTTTGCCTTAGTATACTATGACGTTTTTATGACTTTTTATGCCTTAGTATACTATGTCGTTTTTCTTCATTTTTTTGCCTTAGTATACTATGACGTTTTTATGACTTTTTATGCCTTAGTATACTATGTCGTTTTTATGACTTTTTATGCCTTAGTATACTATGTCGTTTTTATGACTTTTTATGCCTTAGTATACTATGTCGTTTTTATCACTTTTTTGCCTTAG
>NW_019437110.1:0-580 GCF_002814215.2 Seriola lalandi dorsalis
TTTTTTCATGTCCAAGTGCCCCGCTCTTATGTCAGCGCGGATAGCATCCATGCTAGCTCGCATGGCGTCCATCATAGCATGCATATTAGCTTCACCTGTGTCGACGTCTCCTGTCGCCATTTTCTCGTTTTCCTCACTATTTGGGCTCGTTATGGTCTTAGCGTTTCTTAATTGGTATTTCCCCATAAGAATTTCACAGATATGGTCACATTAATTACTCTAAGGCAGGGCAAATGTTGGACCGTTCTGGGAGCTCTCGAACTACACCACCGACCAGATCGCCGCCATACCCGCCTTACACAAAGTTTTAAATGTATGAATGAACCACAGTATAGATTCATGACATTACAATACAAAACTTGATTTAAAAACTCAACATCAGTCATGTAGATCATAAAAATAACCATAATAAACAGTTAATTTGAGTTTTTTGGTCCAAAAAAATATGATATTTTTGATGGACAGAACTTCAGTGGAATCTCCCATGTATTTATTTAAATATTTGTGCAAAAATACCACTACAGATCTGGATCTCCATTAAGACGTGCCAGTTTTCTGTCTCTGTGAGTCACAGTGGTTT
>NW_019437111.1:0-742 GCF_002814215.2 Seriola lalandi dorsalis
AATCATGTTAAACCACCGTACTTCCCCTAAAGACATGTTGACCTCCATCACACACGAAACATCACAGTGCAGTTTGCAGCGTTCAGGTGAAAGCGACCTTCCAGAATTTCCTCCACTTAGATGTTTCTCATCTAAAAAGGCCTCCAACAAAAATGAGAAAAGACCAGAGCACAGGTGGACTGACCATCAAAACATCCATAAAGTCCCAGGCTGAATTTCTTTCTTGGTCTGACCGTGGAGCCAATACTGATATAGAATCCTATGAGCAGCTAAAGAGCTCCAGCTTGACTCAGAGCTGGCTTTACTTCTCCTCCATGCCTAAGTAACTTGATGCTACATAATGTTAGATGTCCGTTTCCATTAGTGACCGGCTAGAGTAGGCATGATAACATTGCTGTTACCCATATTTTGAATGTGTTTAGGAAATGTTGCTATTGCTAGCTGGCTAACTGACAGCATTACTGTGGAGCAAATCATGGTAATATTAGCGTGAGCTAATGGTTGTGGCTGGATTGATTTTTGTTGCTTCTCGTGTAAACTTCATTCAGTTGTGCTTCTTGTTGTGTCTTTAGTGGACACTTTCACTGGCCTTTGTAACACCTTGGTGACTGAAAACGTGACGAGAGGGGAGTTTGTGGTGTTTGCCCAACAAAGGATTTGTTTTGGTGTAAGATACTGGCAATTGTTGGAACCATCCAAAAATTCAAAGATTGTAAAAATGTAAAATCAACCAAGTAGGATT
>NW_019437112.1:0-653 GCF_002814215.2 Seriola lalandi dorsalis
GAGAGAGAGAGAGAGAGAGAGAGGAGAGACAGCGAGAGGGCAGAGAAAGTGTCGGACAAAAGGCTTTTGTTGTGAAAGTGGCCATTTTGAATCTTCCCCCGGTTCTGGATGGCTCCACTTCACCGTGTCCCCGCCTGGTTTCAAGTCTCCACTTATGTGACGACAGGTTTTACTCCGTCAGCCCACTCACTCTTTATGTGGCGATTCCTCCAGCAGACACGGTGCGACAGGGCAGGAGCCCGTAACATATTTGTTCTCCGAGGATCGTGCCAGTGATTATGTTTCAGGTTATTAAACACTTTACATGTGAGACAACCGTTTTCTAACTCCGAACTTTTTTTGTTTTCTGGGTTTAATTTTCTGACAGCATGACTTGACTTCCTCTCCTGGACACTGGAGCATTATTTCAAAAACTCACTCACTCAACTCACAAATGAATTTTCCAAGCAAAGGAGCAGCAACACTGACACAGCGGCTTCTCGTTTCCTCCGAGGCCGATTGTCATTGTGTTTTTAAAAGCAACTTTCTACTCACTGATTTTTCGTGCTACACTGGCATGAATTAAAACACGTTGGCAGATACAGCATTTCAATTTCAAAGCTTAAAGAAAATTAATGATTGAGTCTTCCAACTTTTTTTTGGCATTTTTTCAA
>NW_019437114.1:0-565 GCF_002814215.2 Seriola lalandi dorsalis
ACATGGTGTCACTTATTCATTTTATTAGAGTAAATAGGATGATTAATAAAATGATTATGACGATTGATGAAGCACAATTCTTCGACGGGCTTCTACGCCAGGGTCTAGGATCGCCACTGCCAGTCTACTAGTTGTGTAGAAGCATAATTTTTATGTGACATGGTCGCTACATAAACACACACATGAAATCTTAGTAAAGTCAACGACAGTAAAATCGTCATCATCATCAGGAGGAAGTTGTGGTGGTGGAGGCAGAAACTCTGTTGGCAATGGAGCATCAGAGGAGAAACAATGGGAAGTGTCAGGTTGCAACTGTCGTGAAGTTCACTTGCATGAATATGATTGGACGTTACTGGTCAGGTGAACCAACACTGTGCTCCATCACATGCACTAACAGCAGTGCTATCTGTCCTCTCACATATCTGCATGATGTTACCTCTTCGATTCAGTAATTACAGAGTCCTGAGGAAGTAGAGGTTAGAGAAATATACAGGGAAATAACTAGACCAAATTACTGTGGAGAAACCCACTTGGTATTTACATGGTGTGTGTCTGACAAAACAGA
>NW_019437116.1:0-554 GCF_002814215.2 Seriola lalandi dorsalis
GGCGCACGAGCCTCGTTTCCACCCCCACAGTTAGCCATGAATGGATGAAGACCCTCAGTTAATCCATCAGTTTGTATAAAAACACTGTCTGTGCCACAAGTGATCCGACACAGAGAAGAAAGACGAGGAAGAAGAAGAATTTCACTGATTGTGAAACTGAGGTAAAAACATCATCAGTTTACTTTAGTACAATCACTCTGATGTACAGTCCTGTTTCACTCTGAACTTCATTTGGGACCAGAGAGTCTTAATGGTAATACTCCAGTCAGGCTCCAACACTGTGAGTAGTCAATATTCAAATAGTATCAAACAGTTACAGAATGACTCACAGTAAATAATAAGAATATTAAATGATGCTGAAGGAAACACTGAGAACAAACACAATTATTTCTGTTTATGAAATCTAAACATGTTATTTCTGTGTTAACAGTAAAACTTTAATGTGATCATGAATGAAGCTCCGGGAAATTGGTTTGTTTTTTGGCTTATTTAGTATTTTCACTTCACTGTGACTTGGATCACTTTGGAAAACTGTGTGTTCACATGGTCAAAGG
>NW_019437117.1:0-593 GCF_002814215.2 Seriola lalandi dorsalis
ATATTTCTCAGAATAAAACACAAAAGTCTCCGTTTGTCGCTGCTCGAAAAAGTCGGAGTCGTGTTGACGGAGGAGGAAACGTAGGAGAAGAGATTTGTGTGAACGGAGCCTTTTACTGAAGTTCAAAAGTAGATTAAACTTATTTAGTTGTTGTTGTTGTTGTTGTTGTTGTTGTTGTTGTTGTTGTTGTTGTTGTTGTGGTTGTTGTTGTGGTTGTTGTTGTGGTTGTTGTTGTGGTTGTTGTGGTTGTGGTTGTTGTTGTGGTTGTTGTTGTGGTTGTTGTTGTGGTTGTTGTTGTTGTTGTTGTTGTGGTTGTTGTGGTTGTGGTTGTTGTTGTGGTTGTTGTTGTTGTGGTTGTTGTTGTGGTTGTGTTCAGTGTTGGTCAGAACGTAAGTTTATCTTTCTCTCTGTCTTTGCTGCCTTTATTTGACTTTATTTTACAACTTCACTTCCAGAGCTTTCTACCTCATCTCTCCGTCAGCAGCTGATTCAGTCTGTTCAGTCATATGTTTCATTGTTCTTCTTTTTCCTCTCAGTCTCTCCTGATGTCAGACCTGTTTGACTGCAACGCACACACACACACACACACACAC
>NW_019437118.1:0-645 GCF_002814215.2 Seriola lalandi dorsalis
CAGGTTAATAGTTTATCAACAGGTTAACAGGTTATCTCCAGGTTAGCAGGTTATCACCAGGTTATCATGGGGGAGAGAAACTACATGAGAAAAGTCTTGTTGTCCTCTGACAGTTCCTTCAGTCTGTTTCTGACCTTTAAGAAACTTGTTGCCGCCGTTTGTCTCGGCAGGGGCTGATGGGAAACTTTGACCAGGAGTTGTTGTAAAAACATCATGAGGTTCAGTTGAATGTCAGTGAACTCAAAGCCCTGCTCTTAATGTCCATCTGACCCGCAGTCAGGTCAGAGGTCAGAGGTCAGGGAAGTGTTTCCTCTGGATGTTTGAAGCTGCACAAAAACAAATCACTGTTAAATGTCACTTCAAATGTCACACACCTGCTCTGTGTGTGTGTGTGTGTGTGTGTGTGTGTGTGTGTGTGTGTGTCTGATTGTTCTACAGTTTGTCTCCCTGATCTTCACGTTGTTGCATTCAAACACAAACTGTATTAAAAGCTGTTTCCTCTGATTAACTGTAATGGGAGGTGAACAGTGACCCTGCTGGTTGATGAGCTCCTCCACAGCCTGTTCACATCCAGCCTGAACCTCCACCTTCACCCTGAGACCCTTTCACAAACATCATGAGAACAAACTCAGGCTGTGCAGCTGC
>NW_019437119.1:0-632 GCF_002814215.2 Seriola lalandi dorsalis
ACTAAACTTTTTTTTAGTAATAATAATAATAATAATAATAATAATAATAATAATAATAATAATAATAATAATAATAATAAGTAAAGCATTTGATAACACCATAAAAGATTTAAAAGAATACCAATTCTAACTAGAACTACCACCTCATGGTTGTCTGCCTCCTCCACTTTCAGATCCCTTTCTGACAAAGTTTCTCAGATGAAAAACTTATGTTTTCTTGACCTTTTATCAGAATGGCAAATACAAGTGAGTCTAAAGCCACTCTGGGATCTATAACCTGTGAGGAAGAGAAGAGAAGAGGCCTGAGCTCCCACAGACACAACAAAACTTTAGTCTGAAATCATTAACATTCTTAATGTTACAATGAATAATTAAAGAGATTCATAAAGTCTAATTAAAATCTAATATCTCTTCATCAGTAATTTAAATCTATGGGCACATCTCTGCCGTGGTTATTACGTCTGACTTTATCTGCTGCCGATATTGTCTAATTGATCAGGGCGTGATTAGGTTTGGGCGATGTAATTTCTCGATACAGTCCAGCCTAATGTAGGGATTTACATCATTGTCATACATATAAATATACATTTTTCTTACAATAATATAATTATTATATATAATATTTTATCTTT
>NW_019437120.1:0-681 GCF_002814215.2 Seriola lalandi dorsalis
GGAACTTTCTGACATGACCACGTCAGTCTCACTGACGTTGGTAGTTAGTGGGTCTTTCTTGAAGACCGTTGAGGACATGCTGTATCTGCTGCCATGGCACGCAGAGATATAAATGGTATTGTGTGCGTCGGTGGCGCCCCCTGGCGTACACACAAACCCTGTGACCCCTGTGTGAGTGTGACAGGGGGCCCAGTCAGAGGGCTTCCTCTCTTAGTGCAGCAGATAACTTCAATTATCTTCAAAATTTGGATACAAGCACCAAAATTGCTATGTTTATCTCTCTGGAAAATCCCATTAGCCCCTTGAAATTTCAAGATGGCCGCCACATCAGCCGTAGGAAACATTCACAAAATCACTCACTAATCCAAATATGTCAACTATATAGTGAGTTTGCCATTTTGTAGTGCTGTCTGAATGTATAGTGAGAATTATTACCTGTATTGTTGACTCATAGTATCCCATAATGCATCAGGAAAACTAGTAGTGCCTTTCATATTTAGATCGGTGTGTTTCCTTTCCTTACTCTCTGTATTTAAGGTGCCTGTCCCCTAAGTTTACTGAGAGCCCCTGAATGGGAAGTGTATAAATAGATCAAGAAAGTATAAACACTGAGTACTCAAAGGTAAAGGTACTTACTACAATGAGGATATTTCTGTGTTAATGAGGAAGTAGTTTCTTGTT
>NW_019437121.1:0-669 GCF_002814215.2 Seriola lalandi dorsalis
AATCTTGACATATCACACATGAAATGATTTTATCAGCCGACTCTAAACACCAGCTGATCCAGACTGGAACAGACCCAGTCCAATTCAACAGTCGTAATGTTTGTCTGCACCTTTAGATACAATCAGGTAGACTTGCTCAGTAGGATTTCAACCAAGGGCTCACACCCTTTCTTAGGGGTCACCAGATAAATCTGAGAGGTCATGATATGATGATTGGGAGAGGAAAGTAGAAAAACAAAGTTCTTCTGCACACATCTGTTTGCTTTTTTTTCTGTCTTCGGTGGAACTGCTAACAACACATAGACATCTGACATGTGGCAAAGGGCCCCAGAAAGATAAGATTTTGTAAGGGGTCCCAAGCCAAGAGCCTGGAAACCTTTTACCAATGTGTTGTATTTTATAAGCATTATAAGTTCAATATAGTACAAGTACATCGAAATTTTACTTCAATACAGTTCTTGAGTAAATTTACTTGGTTATTTTCCATCACCGGAGAAGGGTGTGTGTGTGCTTGCAAGCTTGATTATGCATATGTGTGAGAAACAGACGGAGCATGATGTTCAGGTCTGCATAAGATGTGGATATTATTACCAATTCTTCCATTTGTTCGTCTGCAGCTCTGCTCCCATCTCTACTTCCTGAGTATTTACATAGTGAACTGAATGAACT
>NW_019437122.1:0-652 GCF_002814215.2 Seriola lalandi dorsalis
TTTTATGCCTTACTATACTATGATGTTTTATGCCTTACAATAATATGACATTTTTATGCCTTACTATACTATGACACTTTGTGACGTTTTTATGCCTTACTTTATTATGACGTTTTGTGACATTTTCATGCCTTACTATACTATGACACTTTGTGACGTTTTTATGCCTTACTTTATTATGAAGTTTTGTGACATTTTCATGCCTTACTATACTATGACGTTTGTTGACACTTTTATGCCTTACTATACTATGACGTTTGTTGACATTTCTATGCCTTATTATGCTATGGCGTCTTTTGACATTTTTATACCTTGCTGCATTATGATGTTTACATGCCTTACTATACTATATATTTTTTTTAATTTTTGCCTTAGTATACTATGACGTTTTTTGACAGTTTTACGCCTAATTATACTATGACATTTTTTTATATTTTTATACCTTGCTATACTATGACGTTTTCATGCCTTACTATACTATGACGTTTTGAGAAATTTTTTTGCCTTATTATACTATGACGTTTTGAGAAATTTTTTTGCCTTATTATACTATGACGTTTTTTGACATTTTTATGCCTTGCTATACTATGACGTTTTTATACCTTACTATACTGTGACACTTTGTGACGTTTTTATGCCTTACTTTATTATG
>NW_019437123.1:0-519 GCF_002814215.2 Seriola lalandi dorsalis
CAGCCTTCATTAATGAAATAGCCATCTTAACCTCCTTCACTGTTATAGGACTGTCCAGATAATCTTTCTGATCCATAGACAATTCTGGTAAATTCATTTTTGAAAAAAAAAATTCATAATCACATACCTCTGGATGCCACATAGCTGTGTCAGATGAAGGATTAAGTTAAAGATCCCCTGGAGAGGCTCAGCCAGCTGGGCTGCACAGTCCTTTAACAGCCTCAGACACACACCATCAGGCCTGTTGCCTTTCCAGGACGTAGCCTCTGGAGCTCCGCCCTCACCTCCTCGGCTGTAAAGGACAGGAGACTTGACCCCAGTGTGGAGGGAGATGCAGATGGAGTGTCAAACCTGTTGTAGAACAGGTTGAACTCATTGGCCTTGTCCACATCATCTGATGTTGTCTGGCTGTTCTTCTCTTTATAGCCAGTGATGGTCCTCATCCCCTTCCACACCTCTCTGGTGTTGTTGTGCTGCAGCTTCCTCTCTACTTTCTTTTTGTAGTCCTCCTTCTCCTGC
>NW_019437124.1:0-723 GCF_002814215.2 Seriola lalandi dorsalis
TTTTTTTTTTCTTCCCTCTGTCAGTATTTATGCGATCGGTGACGTGGTCGCCGGGCCGATGTTGGCCCACAAGGCCGAGGACGAGGGCATCATCTGTGTGGAGGGCATGGCCGGCGGCGCCGTGCACATCGACTACAACTGCGTTCCCTCCGTCATCTACACGCACCCCGAGGTGGCCTGGGTGGGCAAGACGGAGGAGCAGGTCAAAGAGGAGGTGAGAGTCGTCCGCTGCGATTAATGTTTTGTTTAACTTTGTTTTCCTGCATGAAAAGTGAAAGAACTGTGTTTTACAGCCTCGCTCTCTCCTCCTCTTCAGGGCGTCCCATACAGAGTCGGCAAGTTCCCCTTCGCAGCCAACAGCCGAGCCAAGACCAACGCCGACACCGACGGCATGGTGAAGATCCTGAGCCACAAGGAGACGGACAGGATGCTGGGAGCGCACATCCTCGGATCGGTGAGAGCAAAAAGCAGCATGAGCGAGCGAAGGAGCGGCGGCTCGTCTTCAGCCCCGCGTCACAATCTGAGACTGACGCTTCCTGTCTGTTTGTTTCTCCGCAGGGAGCCGGAGAGATGATCAATGAAGCTGCTTTGGCCATGGAGTACGGAGCTTCCTGCGAGGACATCGCCAGAGTCTGCCACGCCCATCCTGTACGTAACACACACACACACACACACACACACACACACACACACACACACACACACACACACACACACACACAC
>NW_019437125.1:0-532 GCF_002814215.2 Seriola lalandi dorsalis
CCAGGGAGTGGACAGCAGGGTCTGGTACCCTGATGATGTAACATTTGCCATCTCATTCTGGTACTGCTGCTTGGTTCCTTTCCAAACGTGGATAATTGTGTCTGGTTTCAGCTACACGGCATACATACATACATGAGAGTGTCAGTATCAGCAAGATAAGAGAGAAATGGTGAAGGGGGGGGGCGCGAAGACGAAAATGTTAGAGCCTTCTATTGTTTCGAATCCACTCAGGACATTAATGTGTCTTTTGTGTTTTGATTATCTTCCTTTTTAATTAGTCGCAGATGATAATGTCACAATCTGCATGATGACATTTTAGGAAAGTGTCTGGAAATTGAAAAGGTTCAGTCCTACTTTCGTCTTGGTCCGTGTTCATGGAGGACCAAACCTGACTTATTTCGCCCCTGGCTGGTTGACTTGAACCCTGGACATCCAGGACAAGGAGTGGACTTCCTTTCAGTGCCAACGTTGTTGCTGATTAATTACTTCACCTTTAGTTTATTTGGTTATTGTTTCAAACAAACCAGGATTG
>NW_019437126.1:0-719 GCF_002814215.2 Seriola lalandi dorsalis
CAAGTAGGGGGCGTAACCTTAAGTTATACAAATCACACACAACTGGCAAGATTGCAGATTATGTGAAGACAACAGCAGCTGGTCACAAGAGGACAAAAATGACTGTTTTAAGTCTGTTTCTATGTGATTTTAGGAATAGTTTCCTCCACTCCACACACACAAATATTATCACATGTATCAATTTACTGTGATAAACTATCATTTGCCATCTCCGTGTGTGGGCTGCTGACGTCCCTCTCCCCCCGACACTTCCTCCGGCTCTCTGCCAGAAGATGCAAGTTCCTCTCGGTGTGAACTGAGAGTGAGCTGCTCGCCAACACGCAGACTGGAGAAGGGTGAGACGCAACGGATCCATTTTACCAGTCGGTGTTGGTGCCTTCAAGTGAGATCCTTCAGTCGGTAAATATGAAGCATTTCACGTGTTTTTTTTAAAACTCATTCAGCCATGCTACACAGCAGCTAGCAGCTAGTTAGCATGGCTGCTTAAACCCCTTTCACACTGGACTGGAGGCACAGCAGTATGATGTAATATGAAGTGGGTGTAACTGTAAGTATTACAGCCTGCAGACTGATCCTTTTGCATGAAAGCGTCCATATGTCAGAAACAAACACATGCAACTGCATCTTACCACATGGTGGTGGTACGAGAACCTTTCCCAGTTCGGTCAATACCATTTCAATTTTGTGCACAAGAAAACAGATTCATTCTTTACAGGAGT
>NW_019437127.1:0-606 GCF_002814215.2 Seriola lalandi dorsalis
TGCTAAATTTTTGGGATGTTTGCCCCCTCTAATTAACAGCCTACTCATGCGTATTGACTGCTGCTGTCAAAACGTATTAATACATCCACTGCTTTTAATTACAGAATTTTTGTAACATGAGAAGCTAGTCAAAATTTGGATATATAATTAACAAAATTTTCCTGATTTTTTTATTTTTATTTTTAGAGGTTTTGCCAGCATTTGCATGACAGAATAAGCTATGTTCATTAAGATTTAAGATATGAGGTGTACTCTCAGGTTGGTTATACCAATTTTAGTTTGAAACGCCGGGAAAATATATGATGAGGGTGCTCAATGCCACAGCAATATCAGTTAATCCAGGTGTGTGGCAAATAACCACAAAGACCCACCGCAATGCCTCTGCAAAGTTGCCTCAGGTTAGCATGTACAGCAAGTATCTGCACCAAAACCCAGTTTCAACTCAACATAAGGTTACAATAAAAAAAACTGTTGAATCAATTTAGTATCCCATGTGCTGTATTTGTTGTGTATAGTGCAATTGAATGAATGATTTGTACCATGAGATTTGTACAGTATGGTTGTTGAATTGGCTTGGTGGTTTTTTTTTTTGGATGATTTATATGA
>NW_019437128.1:0-722 GCF_002814215.2 Seriola lalandi dorsalis
TTACATGAAACATCAAAGCCACAAGAAATGATGATGTCATTACATTCTTGAAAGGAATCTGTGATGTCAGTACATTCTAAAATGAAATCGATGATGTCATTTATATTCAAGTGAATTTGTTTATTTTCAAATGAATTTATTTATCAAATTCAAATTCAAATAACTTTATTGGCACGAACAAAAACATGTTGCCAATGCAATTTACATAATATTAAAATACATAAATAATTGAAAAAAATATGAATACTGATACAGATTTAGATTTTCACATATTACAATAAATTACAATATAATTCAATACAACTGATTAGATTTTGGGGGTCAAAGGTCAAGGTCATGGTGACCTCACAAAACGCAGTTTTAGATTGATAAATCAATAGATCAATATATATATAGATAGATAGATAGATAGATAGATAGATAGATACTTTATTTATCTCCTGCCACCCAGAGCCGGAGGCATATTGTCCTTCTGTCTGTCCCATAATTGTGGACACAATACCTAGATGGAACTTCTTAAAATTTGGCACAAGCACTCACTAGGACTCAGGGTCATAGGTCAAAGGTTATGATCACAGTGACCTCACAAAACATGATTTTGGCCTTGTGAACGCAATACCTCTAGAAGTCCTGAAGTGAATACATTGAAATTTGGCATAAAGTGCGCACGGACTCCATAACAAACTGATTCGGTTTAGATCGTCAAAGGTCAAGGTCATGGT
>NW_019437129.1:0-587 GCF_002814215.2 Seriola lalandi dorsalis
GGTAAATAAAGACGTTTCCATGCCAGCGCAGATCTGCTGACACCCGCCTCATAATGAAACCTTTTTCTCTTTCTTACAGTAAACTCAGTTTGTCCTGCTGAATATGCAGCAGGTCTTGGCTTGATAATGCCCAGCATTCTTTACATACTGCTCATGATGAATTTAAATGATATAGTATGGAAGACAACTGTCAATGTCCATTGTGAAGAAAATGAGATTGCAAAATAAATCATGCTTGTTTTCTTCTGGCTCAGTATACACCCAGTTCCACGGCCTGAATCTGGCCCAGCATGGTTGTCAGGTGCTACCTCCACATCTGGACCAATTCTGACGCACACAGAAAATCTTCCGGCTGTGAGAATCTGCCCAGATGTGGAAGTATTTGGGCCAGAAGTTTTATTTTTGCAATATGGTCAAAACCGTGTCTTAATTTACATACTTCCATACTCACACTTGCTATTTTGAGAGTATAAGTGCACTATAAGCAACCAGATGGTTGGAAACTGAGTGTTTCCTGACCTGTGTCCTCGAGGACACCAGGTAAACCCACCTGCATCAGCAACCTGACAGCAACAGGCTCCTGGCTG
>NW_019437130.1:0-615 GCF_002814215.2 Seriola lalandi dorsalis
TGCTTGATTGTTACTAAAGAAATGACTCCTCTGAATTCATATATTATATGCACACTATCTGCTGATAGAATAACTTTACAAATCAAAGAGCAGCTAAACTAATTTATTTGAGGGTGTGTTACTCCATTTGTGGTGTGTTATTACCATTGTAAAATTATGTGCACTGAAGTAAAACAAGATTGCCTAACATCTTTTATTTAGATTGAAACTATGTTTTTACAAAGAAGCAAAACGTACTGGTGTATTCCTCTCAACCGTAAAGGACCAAAGTGAGTGTGGTACATGTTGCAGGCATTCTGGAGGGAGTACACATAGAGGCAGAGCGGCTCCAACCCAGGACGGTCTACCATACATGGTAAATCTTCCTCGATCTCCCACAGCCGCCTGGTAACCTACAGTGAATTGCAAATGGTAAATGCTATGGTTTATTATAAATTTAATGTAATCAAAACAAATTAGTGATTAGTTTGTCCAGTGAGAATGCTACCTGTGGTATCTCCTAGCAGCAGATATTCTCAGCTTCTGTGGGCATGGTTGCACAGTTTCCACAGGAGCACCTATCCAAAATATAGAGAAAAATGGTAACATTCACCAAAATATAAAGCTTATGAAATT